>NW_008824896.1:1676015-1682839 GCF_000699105.1 Pygoscelis adeliae | reverse complement strand
CAGAAGACTTTTAAAAAAGTACTGTATGATTTCTTCTAAATAAAACCTAAGTACTCTGCCTATTGTAAAAATGGATTACATCCATTTAGCATCCTAAAAATGGTAGCTGAGCAAACTGACTTAACATGTCTCGTCCTGTAGTTTATGGCTGGACAGGGAACATCAAAAGCAGTAAAGTTCTCATGATGGATTTATATCTTGAAATTATTATACCAGTGTTGTTTCAGTCAGTGACTGCTGATACTTCCACTACAAAAGCTGTTCTTGAACAGGTTGTAACTCAGACAGATTGGTAAGGGCTTTTATTAGTCTCTGCCCCAATGCAGATTGGGCAAAGGAATGTTGCCATTCATTTTCTAAGTTAAACTTTTCACAGTCAGTGCCTGACCCATGATTATGCTTTGATGTAGACATATAGATTTTGTAAATGAAAACGTCACAACGTGAATTTTGCAGAAATATCCTGACTGAAATTATCCTTTACCATTAACTTGTTCTGAGGCTTGGGGCCACAATATTTCTGTGTTCAAGTTTTCTGTCCTCAGTAGAAAGTTGAGTTGAAATAGTAATGTCACCCAGAATTTAAACCTACGTGATTCTCTTTCATGGTTAGACCAGGCAGCAGATACGAAATGTGGAGCAGCTGCTGCCGTGGTCTGTTCTTTAAGAAGGTATGATGCTGTACTGAGCAGTGTTGTACACTGACATATAGTTGTTACACTTACTCATTTAGCCACTATCCTTGGCTCTGATTGAACAATTGTATGTTACTAGAATTCTGGGAAAGCATTCACACTACTTCGTTTTTTTTCTTTACTATAAAGAGAATCCAGATGACTCGAAGACAGTCGGTGGGACGTGGACTTCAGCTAACTCCTGGTATAGGTGGGATGGTAAGTGTATGAAAGTCTACTACTAAAAACCTGCATTGAGGGAATTCATAACTCTTGGATTTTATTTTGTTTTTTAAAGAAGCCTAGCTACTGACTTCAGGGGTGGGATGGGTTTCTGTAGTCTTGCAGAAAATATCTTAGTCCTGTTAATTTCTGTATTAATGGAAGGCAAATACTAGAAAACTTCCAGGAAGCTAAAGGTCTTCAAAAGACGTTGAATTGGTTTTCTCTAAGGCGGTTTTAATTACTTGGTTTTAGAATCAGTCTTTTAAAGTGGATATGTTACTGGAAAAAATAATAAAATGTTTTCAGCCTCATCCTAAAGGAACAAGGCTAATTTATGATTTCTGTCTGTCTCCTTTGGCTAATTTTGAACCTTTTATTCAATTTCAGCTGTATTTGACAGAACGAATGCAAGTTCAGTGAGGGAGGGGAGAGAGACTGACTGACTAAAAAAGTATCTTTTCTGAGATCAAAGGCATCAGCTCAGATTTTTTGATTCTGCTTGGCTTGCATGTACCTGTCATTCAATTTCTGCTTGGAACTGGCCTCAGTACCTACTGACTTTTGCCTGGACAGTAACTGAGCACATGGGAGGCAGCTTAGGAGTATTTTGGAGAGAAAGGTTTGAAAGATATGGAAGGAAGACAGGGAGATGAAGAGAATGCCTTATGAGGGAAGAGGAAGCTGAGGTTTCTGGCTTTGTAGGCAATGCAGGAATGAAGGACACAAGTCTATAGGGAACAGATTATTTGATATGTGAAAAATCTCATATGGTAGGTACATTACAGCAATCCAGATTAAGACAGATGATTCCTATCTATTTATGAATGAGAGTTGTGGTTTAACCTGGCAGGCAGCTAAACACCACACAGCCATTCGCTCGTTCCCCCCCGCAGTGGGATGGGGGAGAAGATCGGGGGCGGGGAGGGGGAGTAAAATTCGTGGGTTGAGGTAAAGACAGTTTAATCGGACAGAAAAGGAAGGGAAAATAATAATGATAAAAGAATATACAAAATAAGTGATGCACAATGCAGTTGCTCACCACCTGCCGACCGATGCCCAGCCAGTTCCCGAGCAGTGGTCACCACCCCGCAGCTAACTCCCCCCAGTTTATATAGTGAGCATGACGTCAGATGGTATGGAATATCCCTTTGGCCAGTTTGGGTCAGCTGTCCTGGCTGTGCCCCCTCCCAGCTTCTTGCTGGCAGGGCATGAGAAGCTGAAAAGTCCTTGACTAGTGTAAGCACTGCTTAGCAACAACTAAAACATCAGTGTGTTATCAACATTATTCTCATCCGAAATCCAAAACACAGCACTATACCAGCTACTAGGAAGAAAATTAACTCTAGCCCAGCCAAAACCAGGACAATGAGTCACTCTAAGATTCCTTTGTAGTCAGCAAGATGTGGCACTTTGGTACAATGACATCATGGAGTTGATGTCTAAAAATTCTTTGAAAGATGGGTGCCCTACAAGTGTTTGGTTTTTAGTTTGGGTTGGGTTGGGTTGGGTTTTTTTATCACCTGTAAGGGCAATCTAGATAACCAGCTCAGATTTAGATGTTTGAAATTAGATGAGAATTTTGTTAGAGCTAAATCTGTTTTGCTGGACAATGTGGAAGAAGCAAACCAACCTTTAACTTGGCTTGGTAGAACCTGGAAATACATTGTAGGCTCTCATATCAGTCCCTTTTTTTCCAGCAGCAACACTTCTTTGATGATGAGGACAGAACAGTTCCAAGCACACCAACTCTTGTGGTTCCACATCGTACAGATGGGTTTGCAGAAGCCATTCAGTAAGTAGATGTAAAGAAAAAAAAAAAAAAAGGCATCTATTTCTTCCTATTTTTCAAGTGGAATGAAAATAAATTCAAATGAAACGAACTTGTGATTGGAGTAACATGCTAAAATGTGCTAAGTATTTGTAGATGCAGTCATCTATCATACCAAATAATCATTATTTGAACTGCATATCATGAAACTTACCAGCAAATTAGGAGGCACATCATCTCCAATGTATTGTAACTTACTGACTTAAGAAGAGATTAAGCAAAAAAATAGGTTCTTCTATTTAATTTCCTTCCCTGCTCTCTCCCCCTCCTCCCCCCACCCCGTAATATTACCAATAAAAGTAGGAAAAGTTACCTCCGTTTTTGGATTTGGTATGGTTCTGGACATGTTCGGCAATCCACTTAAAATTGTGAGAATTCATAGGATGAATTAATAAGTAAAGAATACTCTCTTCAGGACTGTTTTACTGATTTTTTTGGATGCAGTCCAAGTAAGTTTGAGAAACTAATTGCTATTTAATTAGCAGTAGTTCAGCTGACTCATAAAAATCAGTATTCATTTTGTCTCATGCATAATTTTTTCTCGTTTTGGTCCGAAAGTTGTCTTCTCCCCACCCACCCCCCACTCCCCAGTCGTTGGAAAAATTGCAGAATTCCTTAAATCTTTATTTTGATAGTTCCCCCCAGGTAGCTGGAGTTCCTAGATTCAGATTTGGACCCCCTGAAGATATGCCGCAAACTAGCTCAAGTCACTCTGATCTTGGTCAGCTTGCATCACAAGGAGGTAAACCATTTATGTACTTTCTTTTCCATGGTTGCTAGAGTGAAAAACAAATAACACAGTCAATAAAATGCAATTCTGCTTCAGGTACTTGTTGAAGTGTGGAAACCTGAATCAGTCCCTTTCCCCTGTATCCCTGTCAGCATGGAACAGTATGCTGTTCTTTGAAGAAAGCTCACAGCAAAATAATGGCATAAGAAAAGGATGAGAGTAAAACAAATAGAAATATTTTCATCAAGGTTTTCCCTTTCAATAAATTATAATTAGCTCTGGCAGTAAGTCAAAACAGCTTAAAATAACAAAAATCTCCATATTTAAGTACAATCACTGGATTTCATCAAGCGTACAGAGAGAAGACAGTTAATCTGTTCTTTAGCTGGCTATTTTAATTGTCACTAAAACTTTGTGTTGCAGGTTTAGGAATGTATGAAACCCCACTATTCCTTGCTCATGAGGAAGAATCAGGTGGTCGTAGCGTTCCCACAACACCATTGCAAGTAGCAGCACCAGGTAAGTGGCAAGAAATTTGCAGGCTGAAGTAAAGGTTGGAAACCTTGACTTCCCAGAAAAGAATTAGGTTATTATTTTTAAAGTGCTTATTGCTATGTCAGGAGTATTCAGTAGCTCTTTTCCTGACGTGCCTAAGATTTCCATAGATTTTCTGTAGGAAATTCAAACTAACTTGATGTTTATTAAACTACTTTTCCTGTACAGTGACAGTTTTTACTGAAAGTGCATCAGCTGACGCTTCAGAGCATGCTTCTCAGTCTGTTCCAATGGTTACGACATCTACTGGCAATCTGTCCACCACTACAGAGGCTGGAGCAGGTGATGATGGGGATGAAGTTTTCGCAGAGGCAGAGTCTGAAGGGTAAACTATGACTTGTTCGGTTCACTAAGACTTGATGTCATGTTAGTTTTAATGATTTCTTTTCACGCAACTGTGCCTGTGATTCATTTTCAAGTTAACCTGTTCTGGTAGGAAGGACAGCTCAAACAGGACTTAGTAATTTTGTGAAGTAGTACAATCTGACCTTTTGGTCTAAACCCAAAGATTTTCTTCAGATTTTCTTCTTCTGATTTAACATAGCTAATACAAAAGTCACCAAAAAAAAAAAGATTTCTGTATTTTTTCAGAATGCAGAGGGTTCTGTAGTAGTCAAATACTGATGGTAAAGGCCCCAGTTTGAAGGACTGGGATTTGTAGAGTAAAGGCTAAAGCACTCCTGTTTGTTAATAGAGAAAATCACTCCTCGTTACAAAGCAAGCATATATAATGAAGTCATTCAGTTAAGGCAGTGCAAGTACAACAGATATAGCACAAGGGGGGGGGAATAAGCAGTTCTTAAGAATTTGATAGACAAATGATTTTGTCTTCCACTTTGCAAGTGCAATTTTTAATATTTATAATAATTGCTATATTTTATATTATTATCAAATACATTACAAATCTAAAAGGGGATAGGTTATCTTCTTATGCGATATTTTACTTTTTATTTTTATTGGCTGCATAATAATAAAAGATGTGTAGTTCACAATTTACCTAAACTTTTATCTACTGACTGCAGGAGGTAGGAGGTTTGGTCATAAGAAATTGAAATGTTACTGCTGCAAGCTAACTATGCCACACAGTTTTCTTGATGCAGCACCAACTTGGACTGCAATAATCTGCCTACGAGTAGATAGAGCATAGGATGGGTATTCTGTTAAGATCTCGTATTTGTTTCTTACAAAACCATCTAATCTTTAGTGAATGAGAAGTATATCCATAGAGGAACTAAGTGGTTCCCAAAACAATCTGTAGTTCGGAACAGGCTTTTAGCTTGATAGGAGAGCAAGTCAATCTGTTGCTGGTAGAGAACAAATATTTCCCACAGTTTGAGTTTTAGTTACTGTCTTCTAACAGTTTTTATATACTAATCAAGGTAAATAAAATGTATACCAAAAGTGAGCTGCATTTAAACTAAATTGAATATTTAATTTTTTTCCAGTCCTATAATGCTTTTTGGGTTTTGTCTTTTGAAGACAGAGTCCAAATAACTTAGGTATTGCACCAATGAGTGATCTTCAGGTGTAACTGGCCAGTGTGGTCCCTCCACTTCATTCTTCCCCTATCTAAATATACACACCACCATCATGTTAGGTTTTTTAGTTGTTGTTATTAAATAGCTTCCATGACCTTCTCTGAAAGACAATTAGTATGTTGATTATGCATCTGGAGTTGGGCTGCATATCAAGGAAATTACATTGTTACTTTTCTAAAAGCCAGATAAATCTCTCATGATTGGGGCGGGGGGGACACAACAAAACAGAATAAAACCAGTGGGAATTTCTAGGGAACGACATTTGCATAGGAATCATGGGAATCTTTCTGCTCCAAGATGATGCTTTTTTTTTTCCTGAGCTTTTTGAAACTGTGTGAATACACTTACATGTTTTTCCTCCCCCTCCTTCTCTTCTAGAATTACTTCAGAAGCAGGCCTAGAAATTGATAGCCAGCAAGAAGAAGAATCTGTTCAAGCGTCTGATGAGTCAGATCTTCCTTCGACTAGTCAAGATCCTCCTTCTAGTTCCTCTGCAGGTACAGGTTAATTGCTGGAAGCAGTTGTTTCATATCACTTCATTAAGTGTGGGAACTTTTTGGACCAGCATCATGCACTGCTGATAGCCAAGATACACAAAATGAGATAAAACTCTTAGAGCAAGATCATGTTTTAATGCCTATAGTATTAATGGCAAACAATTTTTACTTGGGCCACAGTAACTAGAGTAGGCCTTAGTAAGAACAATGCTTCAAGGAGCAAAAGTTATTGATACTTCGGTGATTCTGTCCACTGTTATGTTTGATGTCAGATTTAAAAATATTTTTTCATTCAATTAAATTGTCAACAGTAAATAAATCACTGAGTTACCAATTTACCACCTAGCATAGGTGATGAAGAAAGTCCCAGACTTACTTGTTTTGAGGCTTTTATTTATATCAGAGAAGATGTCAATGAAATAAGGATGCACCTTCATGATTTTAAAGTAAATTCAAGAGCATAATGCGTATCAAATCATGTAAACATTAACAGTGAGAAACTGTACTAGATGCAGACATTCTTTCCTGCGTTTTCACTTTTTCACAGACACAAGCAGTAATCAGCCTAAGCCATTTCGACGTGTCAGACTTCAGCCACCGACACTAAGAACTGGTGTTCGTGGTCGTCAGTTCAACAGACAGAGGGGTAAGTGTTCGTGGTTGCTCAAATTCACTCTTTAAAACAAGTTTTTAGTACATTCTTCCTGTGGGGACCATGTATGAAGTACTACTTTATACACCTGTGTTTGCTTGTAAGACATTAAATAATATAGCATT
>NW_008824896.1:1671321-1675983 GCF_000699105.1 Pygoscelis adeliae | reverse complement strand
TAAGAGCTCTGTAGTTTCGTTTTAGTATGTTAGTCTGAGCGTTTTTTAGGTAGGCAAACTTTCTTCTTATGTGGCACTTGGTTCTTATCAATGGAGAGGAAGTAAAGTACAGTAGATCTTAAACTTCGCAAATTTTTAAAAGAAGATTTTTAAAAATTATGTTAGGACCTAAGTTTAGAAATCTTTGTTTTTAACATTACGTATCAGTTTCCCATTTGGTATGTAGGGATTCCAGTTATTTTCTCACTATGTCTTACACTGATTTTAAAAAAAAAAAAGTTTATGGAAGTATTAGAGATTTTTGTAATGTAGTATAGAGTTAAACCATGATAATAAACTATTGTTTGCAACTTCTGTATTAAGAAAAATCCTTAGATTAATTATATTCAGTTTGGCATTATTTTCAAATTGTAGAAGACTTGATAGTAGCATTGAAATATAGGTATCTGGTATTTTAAAGGAAAAAAAAGTGAGGAGGTGGACCTAGGATAGATTTTCTTTCTAGTCTATCACCATTTATTTAATAACAAAAGGGAGAGACTAACTGATTTCAAATATGATAAGAATGCTGTACTTGTTCTTTTGGCACAGGGCCTCAGATAGGATCAGAAGTCAACAATGTTCTTTTAAATGACGGAAGTAGAATGTATCCATATCACCAGGCTGTGGGGGAGGAACGGGGAGCTTGAATTTTACCAGAAAGGAAGTGCTCCACTGCAGTAGCAATTCCTTACAGAAGGATGAAGTATCACATGTACCAATAGTTGTTTAAAAGGGTGAAAAGGATTTCTATTAATGCATTTGTTTTCTTTCCCAACACAGGTGTAACTCATGCAATGGGAGGCAGAGGAGGCCTAAACAGAGGAAATACTAGTTAAATGATCTGTAAAGTAATTACAGCTGTGTATACAAAAGTGCCAGTTTGCCCGTGGTTGCTTTAGTGTAATGAAGCCAGAGCTTAAAGCAGCATTTTATACTTAGATTTGTGTGCACACATTTCAATGTCTTTATTAATAAAATTAGACAAAATGTCAACATTCAAATGGCATCTTTTTTTTTAAAAAATCCTCTGCTGTACATCACTTGCTAGGACAGTTGTACCAGTCTTTGGATACAGTCTTTCCTGTGAGAGCGGTAACAGGTCTTGCTATTCTTTTGCCAACATCCAAACTGTAGTACCGATCTGAAATGAAGATATGTCAGAATTAAATTCCAGAAACTACATTTAGTACATGGAAAGAATCTTGAAGTTAAAGCTTTCCTTTTAATTTCATTTAGGCATGAATAACAGATTTTTCATTCCACATACATATATAGAGTTGAGAAGCTATAACAATGAATTTTTGCCCTCAACTTTTTTTTTTTACATGTCCTTCTTTGTGTTTAGCTAAGTTTTACAGTACTGCTAGTAATTAAATCTGTCCCAAGAACAGGGAGTAGGGAAGAATGCTTTTATACTGCTAGAACACAGAAGTAGTCTTAAGAATTTGGAAATCAAACAAACTAGAAGCAAAACAATCCTGCACTGACTTACAAAAGTGGGAACTCTGTGGGCCCCGAGTGTGAATTGGCCTATGTTAAGGATAGGAATGAGATCATACTGGCAGAGACTTATTTTAGCATCCTGTATTTGGATACGGCTAGTTCTTAGAGCTTTTTTTTCTGAATAATCCAGAAAATTATGAGGAATGCTTTTACATGATCCTGGCTAGAGGGAAAGGATCTACCTAATCTAGAATCATAAATAATTTTTTCCTGTAAAGCAAAATGGTTCATGTCCCTCCCTTTTTTTGTCTTGTTAGAAACATAGTTCCATGGAAGCCAGTGAAAGAACTATCTTGTGTAGCAGTGCAAGGATTTCACTCTATCATTAATATGTCAGGTTTTTTGACACTTCATAAGCTTGAACTCTTATGGCAACGCATTCCACAACTGGCTAGTTTGAATCAGTGTACCTTGTTGCTGCTAGTTGCCCTGTAACTATTGATTTTTAATAGAAACATCTCTCGATTACAGGCAACATGTTAATTCTCAATACTTTTTAGTAGTGCTTAAAATTAGTCTTGCAGAATCACAAGCAGTATCCTCAGCACTTCGGAAAGCTCAGAGATACATGGGCTTCTTTCTTCCCCATCCCTTAGTCTTTTGAGATATATAGTAACTTGCATTAGCTTTAACTTACTGTAAGAGAAGGCATAATAATCATAGCCATCTGGCTTATTGTAGTTGGGTAGTGATATAGTTGAATGAATTACTTTCGGAAGCCCTCTCCAGTAGGCAGTCATTTTGATTTCCTTACGCAAAACTCCTGCAAGCAAAAGGAAACTTAAGTTAGGAGGTGTTGCAGTGTGGCTGCTGTAAGCTATCATTTGCTTGTATAATCTACAGTGAGCGAGACCTGTTGGATTAAAAAAAATTTAAAAGTTCTATATTTAAAAAAACGGAACAGAATGTTGTGTTTCAGAAACTACTAAGATAAAAACGGTTGTATAAAAGAAACTTAATAAACATAAGTTACCAGATGGATATGGGTTCATTCTGACGGTCTGAATAATGGTTGGCATTCTTACTGCACGTTGAAAGCGTCTCCTTACTACAAGTCTTGGGACATAAGCTGGGTATCTTATGGTAACCTGGGTTCTTCTTTGACACTTCTTGGCTGGTTCTTGTCTGTACACATACTGCTGCATGTTGCCATCTAAAATAGACATTTGTTTCATTTGGTTAAAAAAACAAAAACCACCAAACAACCAGCTAGATCAGATATGAAAATGTCATTGATATCCATATCACATGCAGGAAATCAATAGCATCATTTTAATGCATTTACAGCTGCTGCAGCCTTCAGCTTTTTATATCCATTCCTACATTTTGAGATAAAAGCCTTGCTCTCTAAATCCACCGTGCGCTTCTGCATGTAGCGATACCTCCTGCAGGCTCATTACAGTTACTGTAGTAAGTACAATTCCAGGGGAACTGCTTTTGCTGCCATCATTCCTATTTATCAAGGAGACGGCAAGACCATCATTTTAGGCTGCGTGAGAGGAAGGCTTGAGTCCAGAAAAAGATTTGCATTTCCTTAACCTCTGCCTTTTAAATTCAGATAATAATTCTTACGTTGGCAGTACATAATTCATGTAAGATAAGGAAATTACATTAATTTAAAATACGGAATAAGAAATAGGGATGGAGATTTCCATACATAGTTGCAAACTAGTAAGATTAAAGCCTTCCCTTCTCTGATTTGCTTGAGACTAAAACAGTTTTACCACCAGATAAAACTTAATATGCTGGATTCTGTCCCTTACAGTCCTGTCCATTTTAAAATGCACTTAAAGATCTGTAAGTACTAATACAATTTTTTAAAGCGTCAGGCTATTTTTTTACCACCTAGCACACTAACATCACTTACGTTTCTGGTTTTGAAAGAAAGATGTCTTTCAGTCAAGAGAAATGGTGTTTTATTCCTGACTAATGCAATTGAAGCACCTGTTGATCATTTGTGAACTTCTGAAATATGAGACATACCTTTTTTGATAAAATAAACAGATTCTGGTCTGTTGTTGTATCTTGCCACGGGTAGGGTTGCTACTATTTTCCCACTTAGCCCTGCGAATCCATTCGCAAGAGGTTTGGGATAGCCTTTATCCATAACACCATTAGTGAAACGCCAGTATAGGGGGCCCTAATGATTTAAGGAAAAAATGAGCTTTAGAGGAAATTCAGTCTTGGTAACGGAGCTTCAACACAGACATGAAAAATAATCATAACACTAGCATTTTGATAACTACATTGCAAAACTGACTGGATCCACTCCTACATCCATTAAAAACAGGAAAAAAGTTACAACTTCATAAAATACCTTCTGCAGACTTTTAACACCACCTTTGAGTAGGAATAGAGCATCTTAGAAATGAACTGTCAAGAGTGGTTACTGAACAAAGTGGTTCACTTTCTAAATCTCTAAATTTTTGTGGGTAGAAAAAGCTACTTGAATTCCAGGACTGAGTGCTTAATTGGGAATTAACTGTATAATGTCATTAATGAGGTGTGTGCATTTCATTATCTTCTTTCAGGAAGGGAAATGTATTAGGAACTAATCTAGGCCGTGTGCGGGCAAGGGAAAGACACGATAAAATACCCATTATTTTAAAGAGTTGGGGGTTTTTTAAGTGTGGCTCATAGGTAAATACTACTCAATTATCAGTTATTCTGTCAATGCTTTGTCTCCTAGCCAATTACAGGGGAAAAAAACACTGAATTGAGTTTTTTCCTGACAAGCACCATCTCAAGGCAGACATGGGGCGGCTGGGAACTTCACCCACAGTTTCAAACACACCACGCTGTTTGAAAACGCCATTTGTTCTATAAAATGAGCAACGCAGCCCCAGAGCAACACAAGGCTCCTCTTCTGCGGGTCTGCGTTTCAAAACCTGCACCTTTTTTTTAAGCTGACCTGCCCCACACAGCCCCTCTGCTGCCTCCCGCGCCCGTCACACTCACGCCCCGGAGCAGGGGGCTCCCCACCTTGATGAAGAAGGTCTTGCCATCGCAGTTGCACCTGGAGAAGACGGCGTCGATGGGGGACGGGATGCCCCAGCCGTCGCTGATCCGCCGGGGGCGGGGCGTTGGGGGGCTCGTGCCGTTAAGAGCCCAGTGGTA
>NW_008824896.1:1665365-1670910 GCF_000699105.1 Pygoscelis adeliae | reverse complement strand
TGCACAGGTCCTTCTCGTCCTTTGCTGCAAAACACAGTGGGCTGGGTTTGTTCAACATTTAACAGAAAGCGCATTACTTCCCCTGCCCAACGCCAGTAGCACTGCAGCTGTTAAATGTGATCGCTTGTGTCAGGCCGATGTTCAGGGCTCTCTGTCATTCAGGCCTCTGCCTGGCATTTGTCATGCAAAGGGTTTAATTACTCATTTGAGAGATATTCTTGGAAAGTTTGGCTCTCATGTTTTGGTCCCAGGAGTGCAAGACCAGCCGTTTACTTGACTAGGTACAGATATCATCACTTACTGCTTACCTGAGCACCTGTAATTCAGAAAAAGACCTACAAATGTACTGTATGCTATGTTCCTCACTTAATTTCTTCATGCTCCAGGATGTTTACTTAATGTTTCTCCAAGCTGCTCTAGTGGGTTTCCCTCCCCCTCCTTATTTCTTAAAAAAGCATTTACATTTACTTTCAGTTAAATATAAAGGAAGGTTGAGTCTCTTTTGGACAAAAAATCCAAGTATTTTCCATCTAAAAAACTTTTTTTTTTCCCAATGATTGAAAAATTGCCCAAGAACCTAGGGGCTATATCTGATTAAGATAAACTGTGAGGACATGAAAAATGTGGTGGCAAAAAGCACAGAGGAAAGAGAATACAAGGAAAAGGCTTCTTGTCTGTCTTATGTGACATGTTTTGTATGTGACTACAAAATGACAGGTTAGGTACCATGAGTAATGGTGGATATTCAGCCTGACTCCCTAGCAATGTTTTCATGGGACTTAGAAATGTATCTTATTTGTCCTTGACTTTCTGTGTTTGCATCTTCCACAGTACTTACAGCAAACGTTTTTCGGCTGGACCAATTACTGAAACACGATCATGCTAAACTACATGGAGAATTTCCATAACAACACAACTGAAAACTGAGGTACCAGTATTCAAGATGTGGGCAGCTGTAGCACCGGTGTCATGGTTGACCACTGGGACAGGAGTGCCACATTCTTCTGGCAACCAGATAGAAAGGTCTTGCATGTCCTTTACTCATGTGTTTTGTTGTGCTCTCTGGTTGAGTTACTGGTGCTTTTGTGCCTACTGGAATGCAATTACCTTCTGTTTCTCCAGTTAAAATTGGCAAGTCCGCAGTTTGTATAAAAGGCTTGTTGTTTATCTCAGGCTGTTCTCTTACTGGCAGAGTTTCAGGGTCGGATGGATGAGACTCATCTCTTGTGTCAGTAACCTCCTGGAAATGTATAGTTGGCTTGGATGTCCCTTTAGAAACAATAAACATTTCTTCTATCGTGTCTTTTTTATCTCTTGTAGCGGTCTCTTTGGTAACTGTAGTTTCCTCTCCCTTGTCAATACTAGGGGCCTTTTCAGTGGCATCTTCCATTTCTTTTTCAGGTGTGATGCTAGTTTCTTTGATGGTCATTACCTCTTTTTTATCAGCTGTTGTCTCTACAACAACACAAGTAGTACTTGTGCTCTCTTTAGCTGCTGCTGTTACAGTCTGCTTAGTTTCCATAGTTGTGTCTCTTTTAGTTGTTGTCACAATCTCCCTGGGTTTAGGAGTTGAATCTGTTTTGGCAGTTGTTGCTAACACAGTGGGCTTGAACATGGGAGTTGCAGCTGCTGTTGTTATAGTTGCTGTCCTCCCAGGGCTTTCTTCTTTTTTAGCTGTTACAGTCTCTTTTGGTATGGGAGTCTCATCTTGTTTAGCTGGGGTTGCTTCTTTTTCTTCAGCCGTTGATGCAGTCTTTTTATCCGCAGTGGTTGCTTCTGATTCAGCTGCTGTAGTGACAGCTTGCTTGGCTGTAGGAGTTGTATTTGGAATATCATCCTTACCTTTAGGAAAGTCATCAGGTTTAGCTGTTACCACCATAGTTACAGTAATTGTGTCTTTCCTACTTGTTAAAATATCTTTAAGCATAGTAGTTTTGTCTTTCTTGGGTGGTGTTATCTCTTTGTTCACTGTGGTTGTTTCTATTTTAGTTGTCAGCTCTTCAGTTACAGGAGTAGTAACAGTTTCAGCTGTTGTTTTGTCTTTTTTGTCAGTTACTGTTACAATCTCAGTAGCCCTAGCTGCAGTTATCACTGTCCTTTGTACTGCTGTAGTCGTGTCTTTTGCAGTTGTGCTGGTTGCTACTTTGGGTGCAGGAGTTGTAATTTTCTTCTCTGCTGTTGTTGCTGAAACCATTGTGTCTGCTTCAGGTATGGGTGTTTCTTTCCTGGTTGTTGTGATCGCCTCACTGCTTTGAGTGGTTGTGTCTTTTTTAGCAGTTGTTACTAATGCAGGGACAGTAGTTGTCAGTTCAATAGGTGTTGTTTTCTGTCTGGCAGTGCTGACAGCCTTAGTGGCTACAGGGGTAGTCCCCTTGACCTTAGGGGTGGTGGGAGAGTCTGCCTCCTCCACTTTAGGGGTGGTGGGAGAGTTTACCTTGGTGGCTGGTGCCTTCGGGGTTGTCTCTTCAGCTTTGGGGGTGGTAGGGGAGTTTGCCTTGGTTGTTGGTGCCTCTGTGACTTCAGGGGTTGTCTCTTCTGCTTTGGGGGTGGTGGGCGAATCTGCCTTGGTCACTGGTGCCTCTGTGGCTGCAGGGGGTGTCTCTTCAGGTTTGGGGGTGGTGGGAGAATCTGCCTTGGTCACTGGTGCCTCTGTGGCTTCAGGGGTTGGCTCATCAGCTTTGGGGGTGGGGGGAGAGTCTGCCTTGGTCGTTGGTGCCTCTGGGGTTGTGTCTTCTGTATTGGGGGTGGTGGGAGAGGCTGCCTTGGTCGTTGGTGCCTCTGTGACTTCAGGGGTTGGCTCATCAGCTTTGGGGGTGGTGGGAGAGTCTGTCTTGGTCATTGGTGCCTCTGTGGGCACAGCAGTTTTGTCTTCATCTTCTGGGGGGCTGGTGTGAGAGTCTGCCTCAGTCATTGCTTCCTCTGTGACTTCAGGGGTTGTCTCTTCAGGTTTGGGGGTGGTGGGCGAATCTGCCTTGGTCACTGGTGCCTCTGTGGCTTCAGGGGTTGGCTCATCAGCTTTGGGAGTGGTAGGAGAGTCTGCCTTGGTCGTTGGTGCCTCTGGGGTTGTGTCTTCTGTATTGGGGGTGGTGGGAGAGGCTGCCTTGGTCGTTGGTGCCTCTGTGGCTTCAGGGGTTGGCTCATCAGCTTTGGGAGTGGTGGGAGAGGCTGCCTTGGTCGTTGGTGCCTCTGGGGTTGTATCTTCAGCTTTGGGGGTGGGGGGAGAGTCTGCCTTGGTCGTTGGTGCCTCTGGGGTTGTGTCTTCTGTATTGGGGGTGGTGGGAGAATCTGCCTTGGTCACTGGTGCCTCTGTGGCTGCAGGGGTTGTCTCTTCAGGTTTGGGGGTGGTGGGAGAATCTGCCTTGGTCACTGGTGCCTCTGTGGCTGCAGGGGGTGTCTCTTCAGGTTTGGGGGTGGTGGGAGAATCTGCCTTGGTCGTTGGTGCCTCTGTGGCTTCAGGGGTTGGCTCATCAGCTTTGGGAGTGGTAGGAGAGTCTGCCTTGGTTATTGGTGCCTCTGTGGGCACAGCAGTTTTGTCTTCATCTTCTGGGGGGCTGGTGTGAGAGTCTGCCTCAGTCATTGCTTCCTCTGTGACTTCAGGGGTTGGCTCATCAGCTTTGGGAGTGGTGGGAGAGGCTGCCTTGGTCGTTGGTGCCTCTGGGGTTGTGTCTTCTGTATTGGGGGTGGTGGGAGAGGCTGCCTTGGTCGTTGGTGCCTCTGGGGTTGTGTCTTCTGTATTGGGGGTGGTGGGAGAGGCTGCCTTGGTCGTTGGTGCCTCTGTGGGCACAGCAGTTTTGTCTTCATCTTCTGGGGGGCTGGTGTGAGAGTCTGCCTCAGTCATTGCTTCCTCTGTGACTTCAGGGGTTGGCTCATCAGCTTTGGGGGTGGTAGGAGAGTCTGCCTTGGTTGTTGGTGCCTCTGTGGCTTCAGGGGTTGGCTCATCAGCTTTGGGGGTGGTGGGCGAATCTGCCTTGGTCACTGGTGCCTCTGTGGCTTCAGGGGTTGGCTCATCAGCTTTGGGGGTGGGGGGAGAGTCTGCCTTGGTCGTTGGTGCCTCTGGGGTTGTATCTTCAGCTTTGGGGGTAGTGGGAGAGTCTGCCTTGGTCGTTGGTGCCTCTGTGGGCACAGCAGTTTTGTCTTCATCTTCTGGGGGGCTGGTGTGAGAGTCTGCCTCAGTCATTGCTTCCTCTGTGACTTCAGGGGTTGGCTCATCAGCTTTGGGAGTGGTGGGAGAGTCTGCCTTGGTCGTTGGTGCCTCTGTGGCTGCAGGGGTTGTCTCTTCTGCTTTGGGGGTGGTGGGAGAGTCTGCCTTGGTTGTTGGTGCCTCTGTGGCTTCAGGGGTTGGCTCTTCAGGTTTGGGGGTGGCAGAAGAATCTGCCTCGGTTATTGGTTCCTCTGTGGCCTCAGGGGTCATATCTTCTACCTTAGGGGTGGTGGGAGAGTCTGCCTTGGTCATTTGTGCCACTGTTGTCGCAGGGGTATCTTTCTGAGCCGTGGTGGTCTCTTTGGTAGTTGTTGCTTTTGTGGTAGTACTTGTAGTAGTTGGTAAACTGGGTGTTGGAGTAGATGTAGTTGCTTTGATTGGTGTGGTTGTATCAGGGTGTTTTGTGGTTGGAGCAGGACTGGTCACTTTGTTTTCCAGTCCACTGCCAGTATCTATGAGAACAAATATATATTAAGACATTGGAATTGCAGTGCATGCACTTATTGCACGTTAATTTATTATATCGAGTAGAAATACTTGCTTATCTTTTGACTAGCAATAGTTGTTTTTATTGTCTTTGCTCTAAAAGCTTTCTGTGTAAAATTGCACTTAATTAGCTTTAAAGTGGTTAAAACATTTCTTTAAACTGGCAAAAAAAAAAAAAGGATATGTGGAAACCTAAGTTAAATTGATAAATGCCAGTTTATGGACTTAGGTAACTGTCAAAAGATAAATAATTTAGAAGAGCCAAACTAACCTGGACTGGGTTAAATGTGAATTCATTTTGTCTGCATGGAATTTTGCAGCAGCTTAGCTAAGTTTTAAGTAATCCTTTTGGCTAACCCGTTGCAACTCCGAGTACAGCATGGCAGTTTTTAGTTTAGTGTTTGTAGGTGAGGCCACCTGATGTTTCCATCCTTTTTCATGGAAAGGGAACCACGCTATAAAATATAGTCCTTCTAATGGGACACTTCCCTTCTCAGTCTGTTCTTTTATTTGTTCCTCTGGCCTTAATAAAAACATAGCCTGCACCTATCACCTGGACTTGAAGGAGAGAGTTAGGGAAACAGGAGGAAAACAAACTTTCAGAGTACAGACACCTGACTGCATCTCCTACTGTATCTTTATAACTTGGATGTTTTTCCTCTTTGTGATTTACAGCTTTAAGACTCTCTTTACTTGTGTATGTAGTTACACTGACTTAAGTACAATTGTTAGTATAGCTATATTCAGCAAAAACTAACAGTAAATGTTTCTGCATTTTAATCTTTCACTAAGCGTCATCTCTGTGATGTTTTGCTGTTTAGTTCTGTTTTCACGTAGGGTTGTTTTCTATGATTCCTG
>NW_008824896.1:1651977-1665339 GCF_000699105.1 Pygoscelis adeliae | reverse complement strand
AAACTGAATTTGCATTTGTTTCTTGAAAACCTGAAAAAACTAATTGCAGCATCATGTGGTTTGGGGCCATGTTGTTCAGCTTTTGAACAAATCTAAAAAGATCTGAGCTGTTGCTGATGATCACAGCCTGATGACTGTTAGCAGCACTGATGCAGCATCTCTCCCAGCAGACTGGAAGAAGTTATAATACTGCAGTGTGAGAAATAATACCTGTGTAAGTGTATTGTAGAAACAGTGCAGTATGAGCAGAGTGTTACAGAATAGGTTTTCCTCCCACCCAATGTGTCTGAAATACTGTAAGCCAAAGTGGGATCCTGTTAATGGTTATTTGAATTTCCTTAATATTGTTTCATTTGACCCGCTGTATTAATTTTTGTAATAGGAACTTGCCACAGCAGAAAGTTAAGTACTCAAAAATTAAAAAATGTAGGGATTAAAATATTGGCCAAAGTTGACTTTTAGTCTCATTTCATACTTGTTACTTCAGGTTTCAAGTTCAAACTGATCTCCCAAGTTATCACTTCAAATGCTGGAACAGAATATCAAAGAACACAGGAAAGCAACATATTTTCCATTCAGAAAAAATAAATTATATGTGTTTTCTGAAGCTGTATGAGGCCTGACTTGATTAAAGCTAGAGAAACCTGCTAGGAGACTTTCCTGTCCTGGTCCTGCCAATTCATCACTGTCCCAAAATACAACACCCTTCCTGTTCCAGCCATGGACTTGGTCCAAAACTGACAACGGCGTGTAACGTATTTTTGGAAGATGTGTGTGAAAATCCAATAGAGACGCAGGAAACATCACCACACTCCAACATCTGTGTTAAGTGAACTCTCCAAAGTCAGTATCCTGAGGTCTAGGTGAGGTAATTAGTTTATAAACTGAGTGGTTCCAAGCCTCGTAACTGTCTGGTAATGTCTTGCATTGGCTTTCTATTTCCAGAGCAGGAAAATGGTCTTTAATGTTCCTTCAGGTAACACCCATCCTGTTTAATTCATATGCTTGCCTACCTTCCATAACTTCATGGGGTTGTGTTACTTCCTCTGGCTTCTTCTCCTCATTTTTGGATGACCTTTTAGATGTTGATTTGTTTGCTGGAGGAGTCTTAGGTGATGGCGTTTCTCTGTGTGCTGAAACAAATAAAATAGTCTGTTAATGGGAGTGTTTTTCTTTATAGGTGCTTGGTGTCAACTGTATAAGAAGAAAGTGATTACAAAATTTCAGTGACCATCTCCTATATAAATCTAAGTTTCTCCCTATCTATAGGATTCTTTAAAGTATTATTCAGGGGAAAAAAAAGGAAAAATACCCTTCAGATCCCAAAGTGCTTAATCACAGACGGGAGAAATGTTTTTCCTGGAAGTTTGAGGTGAGGCATTCTTTGCTAATGTGAATTTTGAGGTGGGAAAAAGATGAATTCTGAGTGGAGCTCCACATTCTGAAAACTTGTCTAATTTTTTTTGTCAGCTTCTTTTTTTGACTACAGATGTCTTGGGGCTTACTCACTGTAGTGTATCTCTGAGAGCTACCATATTAGCCAAGCATTTACTTTGATAATCCCCTGAAGATTTAGTTATATTGTAGTTCTTCAGACATGTGATAATTCTGCACATAGTGGTCATTTCAGAGAGAACATCTTAAAAGCAATAGTTTCCTTGAAAGAGACAGAAGCTACAAAGTAGGTATGGACCAAAGAAACAATGCAAGGTCTAAGTATTAAGTTAACTTCTAGTAGGCTGAGTTTTAGGAGAAACTGAAGGTTTGTGTTCAGATTTTCCAACTCTAAAGATTGCATGGAATTTCACTTGCATCCAGTAAGAGCCAGAAAATATTTTTTAATTCATTGTGGGGTAAAATTGTACAATGGGAAGTGAGACCCTCTCTTCCCACTAGCATAGCCTTGTAGAAGGATATTGTTAGTTGTGAGAAAAGCATGATGGAGCTTATGGTACCTGCGGAATCTTTTAGATCCAACTAAGGGAGTTGGTAACTGCCATAGGTATGTATAATGAGCTTTTCACAAAAGGAGTGGTGGTTTTGTCTCATAAGGTGATGACCACGGTATCAAAGGATTTACTTTCATAGCAAGCTAGTACTCGAAGCAAATAAGGTTGGATGGTGGACTATATCCTGAAGCTTTTCTTGAGAAAGAGAGAGAAATTGTAATTGTTGCATAAAAACACTTCGGGAGCTGAATCAGCTTTCAGACGAGTCAGTAGTGGCAGGGGGGGGAATGTTTAACCAGTCCTTAACTGTGTATGCATGTGTATTCTGGGGGTAAAGGGCTTCTGGAGGATAGGAAAGATAAAAATGATTTCTAGATATAAATTGTAAACTTAGCTTCACTGTACAGAACAAAGTGTTCAGAAGATGCAGAAACAGCAAAATTAAAGTTCACTGCATGGCCTTAAGTTATTGCGTTATTCCAAAAGATTTGACAGGTTTCCCAGTTACTCACACATAGCGAAAATACCAAAATACTGAGTACAGTTGTAGGCTGGGTTTCGGGGATTTTTTGTTGGGTTTTGTTGGGGTTTCTGACAAAAATTAATAGCAAAGCTAAGTAACTAAAATACTAGAAGAAACTCTCTAAGATTAGGAGCAGTTGGTTAACTTTTCATTATATTTGAACTGAAGAACAGGTGAAAGAGCTAACTATAGTTTGTGGGCGTTCATGCGTGTTAAGCTCCAGCAGTAAGAGGGAGGAGTTAAGCAACCTCAAAGGCAGCAAATTCACCTAAAGAGTCTTTGAAGATATTTATCCTCTTCTAGACATCCAGTCAAAAAATGTTGAATACAGAGTCTATTTCCGTATAAATTACTATACAACTGAGTAGCAAAACCAAGCCGCTATACCAGCACTTGGGGACTGGGAGTGCTTAGTAATGTGAACCAAATGATGAGCCGTAACTCATCTTGTTTGTTAAACTGCGTGCTTTGGAAATTGGCTGCCTTGGAGGTAGTCTGGTCTGTGAATGCAGCAACCCAATGCCAAGCCATATTTGCCAAGTGTGTTCACAGACATGAATTTAGGTCCATAAGTAGCAAAAAGTTTAAGGACATGATGAAATGAAACATGCTCTGTTGGTGTTTTCTAGACTAGAACTTAATTGCTGGTGTCGTTAAAGCTACATGAAGGTGAAACTGCTCCTCCTCCAGATCTGTGTCTTAGTGCTCAACTAACAAAAACCCATCAGGTTCTGCAGTGAAGGACAGAATAAACAAAAGTGACTGTGGGTCAGAGTAATCCTTCCCTGAACTGAATTTGCAGCCTAAAGGTTAAACGTGCATTAAAGTTCCTCTTGCTGCAGTGTGAATGTGTAACTGCTTCTAACCAGGCAAATCCTACAGCTCCTCCCTCTTGCCCCAGAGGACAGGTTTCTGTGTTGGGCTGCTCTTCCCACTTTGGATTCGAGGTGGGGAGGATCTAGGGGATCTCTTTATATATTTTGCCAGTGACTACAGTAACCCAAAGCAAGTGGTCTGGAGGTTCAAGTAGTGCTATCCCAATGCAGGGTATTCTCCACTTTTGGATGGGTGGGGAATTTAAGGGAGTTGGACCTTCCCTCATTATTACTTTTTTTGTAAGGTGAACTAGACTTTTTACTGCAATGTGTCATTCATTTCCCCCAGCTTCTGTCCTTGAATTGTATTACTGATGTAACTTAAGCAGCATGAGTGGAAGTGCACGTGCGAAACCTGGCCTTGACATGTATTATTCTGGGTGACGGTTCTGATAGTAAATTAGAGTATGGCTAGTGCCAAAAGAGGCTAACGCAAAATAAAACTTTACCCTCAGAATTCGTAACTTGGTGATGGCTTCCAGTATATCTACCTTTATGCATCCGTAAAGTAGTCATGCTTGAGAAAATGGCCAATTTATTTTTTAAATTAGGTTTTGTTATTTTTGTTTTGTTTGTTGTTCAGTAGCTAACTTCTTGTGTCCTAAGAAGCCTGCACAGTTAATGTTTTATGGTAATGCAAAGCATCTATATTTAAATACATCTAGGGAAAATACAGCGATAAAGAAATTTCTTACCCTCTTTACAGTGTTTCGTGTAGTCTGGGCAACATTTGCCGTATCTTTCACAGTCTGCATCACAGTCGCACTCTCTTCCTCTTTCAAAGGCTTCAAAGCAACGTCCTCTGCAGGAGACTGCTGCATAAGGCAGAACAAGAGAGTTAGTATTTTTGGCTAGCTCACATTTAACACTGGGACCTTTCTACAGTGAAGTCGATTTGCTTAAGCTGATGTAAAGAACAGCTTCATAAAATCAGGTGATAATTCTGGTCTGATCCAGAGCTTGTTTGTTTGTGTAACTGTGGGTTTTGGATCAGGCCGTACAACCAGAACTGCACTTTGCCATTGCAGTATATTGATTCCACTTAGAACTTACAGTGGGATAAAATGTGACCTCAGAGATCACTTTAGCTAGGCCCCGCCATTGAAGGCTTCCATTTCCCTAATCAAATAGCAGTTATCTCAAGAATAGTGTTTAAATTCTGGGTTGGATTTTCAAAAAGATATTCATCAGAGTACCACTTTGCATCAAGAGTGATGTGTCTACCATAAGCATTTCTAAAAAATAATTTGCAGAAATAGGTCATGACCAAGTGTACCTGGTGTCTCTGGGCAAATACTGCAACTTAATTGCATGAATGAGTTAATGAAGTTACAGAGTGACTATTCTTGAAATGTTATCCTAGTCTATTTAATACAGTTCTTAAATGATTAGTACTAAAGGAGTATCTGCCATGTTTTGACACAATTAATAACCACATGCTTTTAATATTTCATTATTGATTAACTTCTGACAACTTCAGTTACTACAGTACTTCTGTTTCATATCAAATAATGACCAAATTGTTTTGGAAAGTGTGCACAGCTATTACAGATTTCAGCAAAACATGGTTGCTGTATTTTTTGAGGACAAAATTTGACCCTAAATTTTACATTGCATTAAATTTACATTACATTACAATCTAATATTTATTAACATTAAGTAGTACCTTTAATAGGTACTAAGTTAACTTAAATTGAAGTGATTATGTTAGACCTGAAGTGGATATTTTTTGAGGATGCTTAGCATCTCATAGAATTGAGCCAACAATTAACTATCACTTGGTATTTCCAGAATTTACCATATGCTCTGTTATTCTTGTCCTGTATCTTTTCTGTACATAAGTCTCTATTGAAGTCATTGTCTTTGTGGCACGCAGGGCATAAAATCATATTTTACAATTAAATCACTATCTAGCAAAATTGGGATTACTGTATAGGCAGATTCTGAACGCCTTTTGACCAGTGTAAATGTGGAGTGAGTCTGTTGATGCCAGTGGATTCATCCCACATGCATAGGTGAGAATTGTTTTTATTTTATGATGTTGGGGCAGTTTTTATTCATAAATGATGTCTGGCATTTCTCTGATTTAGTCAGCATCGATCACGCACTAACTGGGCAATGGTCCTTAGCCAGACTGCCTGCATCCTTTAAGGATGGTGCCTACTGTGCTTGCCTGAATTCAATGATTCAGGGTAGAACAGGGAAAACTTCCTCTAGCCTTAAACTTTTTATTAAATGTTATGTAGATGCCAGAATGACTTTAGAATCTGGCCCACAATAAATAAATAGCCTACATAATTAAAATGCCTCAGTATGTACTTTCAGTTATGAAAAGTGCTGATGTCCCTCGCAAATCAAAATCAGAATGGGGAAGACTGAAGTGTGAATTTCCAGCGTGCGTGTCAGAATTAGCATTTTAGGGAGCACTGCGTCTGCATTTTGAACAACACTGGGCCTGTGTTGTTGAATCTGAGTCTTATCTTACACCTGTAACCTTACTAGAACTACAGTGTAGTGCAACAGCTGCAGTTATGTAAATCACTGATACTTTTGACATTGGTGATTTGTAAGAAATTTTTTTAACTCTCAGTAAAACAGTTTGAAACACCTGTATTTATTTACACTATACAGTTTTACATATAAATAAAGCATATAAAATAATACTCATCCAACCATCTTTTCCATCAAACTCTGGACGTGGTTCTGATCTGGAGTCAATTTATATCCATGGAAGGACACCCTCTGACTTTGGATTAGACCCTACAGCCTCCACACGTCTTAAATTTGAGTTGGAATGTCCCAGAATTTCTTCCTGGAAAACCCTGAATTTGCTTTTACCAATTTTTTGTATAAGAGAAACAGATATAGTACAAATGCACTAAGGAGAAGAAAACAAGCAGTAAGTAAACTGTTTCCCCCCTCTTGCCCTGCTCTGCTCTTCTGAAAAGCAAAATCCTTTTCTTGGTGATAACCTGTGGATACACAATTTTCTCTGAATGGGTTGCAAGAGGTTATCACTGAGTTTTTGAGAGGGAGAACAATGCGTGTATGAGAGGAGAACAAGGACACAGTGAACTAAAAGAGACATTTAAGCATTCCAAGGACAGACACTGGTATGGTAGGGAATTGGAGCAAACGGGAGGGAAAGTCTTGCCGATAGGAACTGGCTGTGTTGGGGAACTTACCCACTGTGCAGACTTTCTTGAAGTCAGGGCAGCACTCCATGTAGTGTTGACAGTTAAAATCACAGTGGCAGTCATGCTCTCTAGAATACCCTTCCCCACATCTCCCTGTACAGCTTGATAAATCTAAAATCACACAACACTGGTGTAAACATTGCCAAACCGAAATGGTACGTAAGGATATGCTGAACAGCAAAGTAGTAAGATTTATCTTTTTTTTTTTTCTACAGAATGCCATTTCTTCACTCAGTTTTGCAGAAACTGTGGGCCTGGTGCAACCTCTCCTGAATGCATGTGGATCAGAGGTTTGTTCTGAGCCAGCCTGAGGACTGGCAGCAGCACGCTCAGGTTAAAGCCTAACTTATCCTGTTTCTCCTGAAGATTAATGAATCCCTGAGGACTGGTTCGGTAATATGGCCACACCAGTTCTGGCATCCAAACTAGCCCATGCAGATTTATCTTAAGTAGTGTATCAGCCAGGCACTATATTGTTTTGCAGACTTACTCTCCATCTTAATTCACCCTACGTATGGTTATAGATGGGCACCTGCACTGCTGTACCTGAAAGACTCATTTTACTTCTTGTAATGTTCTACATAATAATCAAATAAAACCAGTTTAGCTTGCAAACTGGTGAGCACTGTCATGATAAATACAGGTCCCTGAAGCCATTTTTATTGACAGTTTTCAAAATCTGCCCGCCCTCTACATTATTTTTTTCCCTGAGGTCAGAGAGGAATTTGGTATCAACTCTGAGGTTAGGAACAGTTGGGATCTAGTCCTGCAATCTTCTGTAAAGTACTTTCTGTTTGTTAATTAGGAGATTACTTATTAGCAGAGTAACATAAAAGCTCATCGCACAACGGCTTTACTGCTAGACTGCTGTAGTGTTGGAAAATGCTAGATAACAATAAATGGTGCAGGTTACAGGTGGTAAGCAAAACGTCAGGAGGTCTGCTTTCAAACTGCACGCATTCAAGCTTGGCAGTGGTGTGTTACCTTCTACTGCCAGATCAGATATTCACCCCACAACAACTCCCCTTCCTACACGAAATCTCTACTGACATAACATGCTAACAGCTTCTTCTGGAAGTGAAACATGCAGGACCACAAGTGAAGCACCCCTAAATACAAACAAAGAAGCTGAACAATCAGCAAGCTAAAACAGAGTTAAGATAATCAGCTGAAACATTGAGGAACAACAAGAAAATAACAAGAAATAACATATAACACAAAACAACACCAAAGACAACTTCAAACAGCACATACTCCATGTGTGTGTACGAAGGAAGACTATGGGATAACAAATAATTATATATATTGTGATTTTGAGCAGTTAGGTATAATGTTTGTTAACACTTCTTTACAAATAATGAAGCGGGACTAGGGAATAAATGAAGTTAATAGACTTGAGTTAATGGGCTCTTAACAGGGGAGTTGAAAAGAGAAGCTAGGCATCTTTCTTTATGGATATGTGCCCAATATATTGCACCCTTCTTCCCTTATGGGAAGAAAATACAGATAAGTCCAAAAAGTAACACCTTTTCATTTGTTTATTTGTTTTAAGTTTATGACTTGTAAGTTATGAAGTTACTTCTAAGGAAAATGCCTAAATGGTTCTAGTTGCTATTGGCAACAGTTTTGATTTTTGCTGAAAATAGCGGGAAGGATCCGATCAACTACAGAGGGTGCAGTGTCAGACTCCTCTGCCCTGCAGGTCCAATCCCACCTCTGCTGTGCCCTGATGAGCTGCTCAGATATGCAAATGTTATGTCTTCTACTATCAAGTAGTAATAAATTATTTTCTACCAGCAAGTAATACACAATGTTATCACCATAACAACTTCATAGCTATTTGAGAACTGTGACAGCACAGGACTTGCCAGGCTGCAAGTTCTTCTGTTTCTTCATAACGGTGCTACTTGAGTTAGAAATCAATTACAGAGCTTTGAGAGTAAATAAAAATCTGTAGTATTAGACAAATAATTGCCAAAATTGGCCTTGGTAATAAGTGCATTTAATGGCAAAGCACTTAGCACAGTATAGACATTCCTTTCCCTGAGCCTATTGTATTTAAATATTTCTAACCAAATTATGTGGATATTGTAATTTTAGATTCTTCCTTGAATCATACTGCAAATCACTTGGGCTAAATATGTCAGTCTGAGGGCAACAGGATCTGTACAGAAAAAGAAGCAGGTTCATACACATTTTGCATGATATTCATATTTATATGTTATTCCTCCAAAAAAAAGGACCATGCTGTGCCAAAATATATATATGAAAATATTCAGTGATGATAAAACTGAATCATAATGCCTGTCTGAATAAATATAAAGTTCTAGAACTTAGTATTTTCATGAAGATGCATTTGAAGCATTCTTAGTATTTGTCAGATATCCTAGACACCCTCCCCTCAACTTTGTATGTTACAGTACCTTCAGAAGACACTTCTTGAATCAAAGACAGTGAAAGGATCACCAGGGATACACAAACTATGTTCCATGTGATCATTACTTTCAGGTACGACATCATCCCTAAAAAGAAATAATCTCACATCATTACATGCAATTCAATTAATCAGTTCATAATTTTCAAAAAATTGCAGTGCATATCTTTATACATAATACTAGTTTAATAACAACATAAAATAATACTAAAATTATTCAAGCACAAATTGTTAAATTAGAATTACTCCATAAATCCTCCCTTGGTTATTAGTTGATTAGCTGTTAAATTTTGTAGTAAGACTAGGAAAATACATTATTAACAAATAACAGAAGTAATTTTTGCAGTAATTTTTTGCAGAATTCTATTATGTGAAAACTACAGTCAGAGTCTTCTCCTTTTAACATGGATGCACTTCATTAGAACAGTTTCTAAGGTTATAATACTGATAAATGTAAAGTAAAAAAAAATACTGTCAAAACATTAGTTATTAAGCAACATAATTTTATAAACCATAATCTATCATTGAAATATTAAGTGTTTCAATTTGTCAAATGGAAATGTAGGATAAAAGTAAATCTTCTTTCAAAAGGAAAAC
Organism: Pygoscelis adeliae; assembly: GCF_000699105.1. NCBI lineage: Eukaryota > Metazoa > Chordata > Aves > Sphenisciformes > Spheniscidae > Pygoscelis > Pygoscelis adeliae. The sequence goes on along the minus strand of NW_008824896.1, from coordinate 1,655,764 downwards.
TTGTCTGTTTTTTCTGTTCCAGTTCATCATTTTCCTTTTGAAGAAGAGCACTTTGATCAAAATGCTCAGAGTAGAGATAGGTATTACACTTACCTAACAAAGAAGGTGTCTGCTCTCAGTGATGTTTCTGATGCCTTATATATTGCTTTGTAACTATGCTGAGGTTAACTAATTAGCTTGTTAAACAAAACCACCAATGACAGCTTATGACAGCAAACTTTCCACATGAGTTGGAAGATGTCCCAGATGACTAGACTAACACAACATCTGGAAAACACTCCCATTAAGAAAAATGATTACAGAAAAAACTAAATAGGGACTTACTAGTCAAAACACATTTTGATTACTGAGTGAAATGAACAAATTGTCCTGAATGCATCTGGAAGGCATTAGATATATTGCATAGCAATAAAAAATCATTGTAGGCAAATGCTGAGTATATTTTCTTTCCTGTCAAATGTAGCTTAGGTGACAGTAGCCTAAAATTATGCAGTATTATCTGCTACTGATAGTGTATCTTCTCCAAAAAGTTTTGAGATCTAATTCGTGCAGTCATAAGTAATTTGTTAGTTCTGCACTAAATATATAGTACTTTTCCCTGAACTGAATGGAAATTTTGGCAAGGTATTGGCTAGAAATCAAAGAATTTATCTGAATCTCAAATTTATTAAATATAATATATGTAAAGCATAAAAAATGAATGAGAGAGACTTAAATTGTTTCAAAGGTCTTTGTGTTTATTGCTTCCAGATTCGGGGTACTGGAAATGGTTATTTGCAACTGTGTCTCAGAGCTAAAGGAGGTTTCAATTGAAACTTTTAATGGTCCTGACTCTTGGAGTTTGGGGGGATTTTTTTATTCAGAAGCTATCCTAAAGGCCAGGGAACTTTGATAATTCTGTCTCATGATATTACTTGAATCCCAAAGTAATTCTGTTATCCCAAAATAATAAATATGGTATAATGTGCATTGATCCCAATTGAGGAAAGCACTTAAGCATGAACTTGAGTCTCTTCAGGAAAATAATGTAGACTCCTCTGAAAAGGAGTGGGTTTAGACATGTGCTTGAATGTTTTCCTCACTTGGTCTGATGATTGTGCATCTTTAGTATTTTTATACTAGAATTTCTTTCTAATTTCTGTATTATCACAATAGAGGCAGTTTCATTCCATCTTTCTGCATTGTGGACACTTCTAATTGCTTTCATATCACAGTCACACTTCAATTAATTGATTCCAGGTAATAAAAGGGTGCTTTTTCGTTGCTCTAGGAACACATATAATCTTTGTAAAAGTTCCTAGAGTTATTTAGACAAGTGTTAAGTGGGAGCACTTACATAGTGTTGATTTGCTGTTCAAGGTTCTCTGCCCACTGCTAACCTGCTTATGAAGTAACTACTTCTCTACTTTGTGGAAAAGGGAACCTGAGGCTCTGAGATTTTATGGAGTTTATTCAAGGTAATACACAGAAGGAAATATATATTACATGTCTCATAACAAGAACTTCAATGCTGTCTTTAGTGGAGCTGACTATAAGCTTGATAAAGAAAATCTGTGGTTTGAGAAGAAAGGTACCTGTATGGATATTTAAAGCCTAGGGGAGAAAAAGTTGTTAGGGTAGCTAAATAGGATCAACATGATGAGATCGGTTTTCTAGAAAAGTACTAAAATCCTCATACCTTAAATAATTTATAATTTGATCAAGCAAACCATTTAAGACTACATTACTGAGTATATCCTTACTTTGATATCCATGATATGGAGAAGATTTGTTGACTTTTCCATCATCTGACAGCCAGTACAGCTGTGAGTCCCAGTTAATACTGGCTAGCTACCTGAGGTGAAAGAATATATACACAGTAGTAAATAAAAAGTAACAGAAGCTCAAAATTATTATCATGCTTCTGTTAACATGTCAGTACTCAGTTAACTCATATGAAGACAATTAGGTGTATACACAACTTGAAAATATGGGTAGTTATGATTGGCTGCTACATTTATTATGTGTTATGGATATGTTCATTTTGGTAGGGTTGTATTGCTTCATTTCTCTTATGAACTAAGTTTTTGGATTGTCAGAGGTGACATGGGGTTGAGTGACATGAGATGAGTTCCCAAACTGTAGTTACCGGATTTCAATTGCAGTTATCTTCATTTGGAGTGTGTGTTTGTTATAGTTGAATGACTGTTAGGTGGTCATTAAAGTTTCTTTAGCATTAGTTATACAAGCTTTGAATATAAACTGATACTGCACAGTGTTTCCTTTCCTTCAGGTCAATGTAATTTTAGCTAGCAGCATCTGACAAAATATGCTGGATTTTTACCAACCTGTGTGGGTTTCATTTACTTTTGTGATACATGAAAACTGAGGTTCTCATAAATTTGCTGTTATCTGTGCAGAAAAAAATGTATTTGAAAGTCTTTGTATGGCTCTTCCTTATAGTACTTTTCTCTATGTAGTTAAATATTAATTTAGAAGAATACACTTTTTGAAAGACTGGTTGAAGGTGAAATAGGAAGGCTTTTTTGGAGATTAAAGTACTCAGGTAGGAAACAAGTTCAGATTGACTTCCAGTTCTGTGACAGGCTTGGTGTCTGAGTTTTAGTCAAGTCATTTATGCTGAAGGGTAAAACAGGATTTTCAGAAGTGCCAGTTAAATACTTTCATAAAAATCTCTTTTTTTTTGTAACATATACATTATTAAGCTCCTTCCGCAGGTAGGTCTAGCTTCCATGTATGCTGTATGGGATAATTCCATAAGTGGATTAACAGGACGTGAAAAGACACCTTTAAATTGTAGTGTCACAGCTGCATTGAAATGGTATCTTATGCTGGCATTTCCTAGTGTGTGATCAGGCAATGGTAAAGTGGGGTTTGTATCATGACCAGCTTCTGCCGGTCTGCCCTTTATTTTCAGGGAGGGACTTCAAAATCCTGCTTTAAATTATTGTCATGGTTTCTGGGAGGTGGTAAGAAATATGCTCAAATATAGACACAGTCAGGGCACTCATGATGGACAGAGTTTACTTGCTACTATTTTGCAAAGGTTTGTGTGCCAGTAAAAGGGGCTGTAAGAGTAACAATGAAACAGTAAGCAGGGAACTGCATGGATGGGGAGGGTGAGGTGGGGACACATCTCAACTATTTTTGGGTTGAGCTCCGTCTGAAATGGACTGGGAGCTGTAAAAAAAGGGAAACTACAAAATGTTCCATTTCCTTATTTTTATTTCTGCTGCATTCAGGGAAACAGGACTCATTACATTCCTGATGAGTAAATAAAGATACATGGCTTCACCACCATTCTTCTTCATCTTGGAGCGACATATGGGACCTAATATTGTGGTTAGCCACTCCAATTGGAAAGAGAGAACATTATTTTTTGTCTGATACTTGGTTGCTTCAGTTAAGTATCAACTGACCGGTCATTCAATTTGGCAAGGGTTTCAGGCAACATAAACCCTTCATTAAATCTTGTCAGGTGTATCCAAAATCTTACCTGTATTTCCTAACTTCATTAGTTGATTGCATGTTTTAATATTGTGGTTAGCCACTCCAATTGGAAAGAGAGAACATTATTTTTTGTCTGATACTTGGTTGCTTCAGTTAAGTATCAACTGACCGGTCATTCAATTTGGCAAGGGTTTCAGGCAACATAAACCCTTCATTAAATCTTGTCAGGTGTATCCAAAATCTTACCTGTATTTCCTAACTTCATTAGTTGATTGCATGTTTTTTAAAAAAGAAGAAAAAAAAAAAAAAAAAAGCTTTTCCCTAAAACCCCATTTTT
>NW_008824896.1:1637650-1651938 GCF_000699105.1 Pygoscelis adeliae | reverse complement strand
AGTTACAGTACTATTATTATTGTCTTTTATTTCTGGATTAATGGATTCCTTACATTGATGCCCATGACTCAGCTGTATTCTTATGCCTCTTCAGGCCTTGGATTTTTCAGGAGCTCATCAGTCAGTCACGTTTATGATAGTGGTTTTGGGATGTGTTCATATCCACTGGGGATCGCGTGGAAAATGTAAGCCAGTGAAATCCCAGAAAATGGTCATTGATCCCACCATTGATCCCCATTGTTAACCCATCAGTATCCTCAAAATATCATGTAATTTTCATATAAAAACTAAGTTATGTTTGGAGTGACCTGAACCCCTGTGAGAACTCAGTTGGCTATACGAGCAGCTGGGGTGTCCCAGCAGAAGTTATATAGAGAAACTGAGCTGAGCAAGAGTGAAGAAAGTCAAAAGAAAACAAAAAAGCATGTATTTAGAGTAGTGTTGGTCTGATAAATATTCACTGATTAGTGTACCTCTTTTTAATCTTTAACCTAGAAGGAATCATAGAAAGAATTTAATTGAAAGTTAAGTGAGAGTGCTGGAAGTCTCCTTAAATGAGTTACTAAGAAAAATTATGAAGAATTGCAGAAAACTTTTGCTCTTGCAGGAAGAACTGACACACTTCCAGGTTAACGGTATTGGAGGGGTGAGGAAGGAGAATGATGCAGAGGAAGTAGAAGCTCTAATGTGGGAAGGGCATGGGATACAATTAATTCTTCTGGGACATCTGATAATTGATCGAAGGACACTTCCCTGTATTGGCTTCTACAGTCAGACACCTTCTTCCATGTCAGAACTGGCTACATTTTATTGGCATATTTTATTTGACTATAGCAAAAAAATTTTAATTTTGAAGAGCACTTAAATATGCTGACTTTTAAGACAGAGGAATATTAATACCATTGCTTTTCTGTGATTTTTGAGTAGTATGAGTAGCAGTAGTATTGCAATGAATTCCGCTGTAGCAAGCTGCTGTAATAAGGGTCAGATGGTCACATGCATCATCCAGTTGATGTAAATATAGACTTATTGCATTTCCAATTCCTAAAAAGTTGAGGGAATTGTTTACAAGTAAGAAGTAAAGAGAAAAATATGACTTAGAAATTATATTTGTCCACACAGTGATAACAGATGAGCCCATACTGATAGGTGGAAGATGAAGGACAGAGTCTGCATGTTTGTGTTATTTTTAGAGTACTACCTAAATCAGTAGGAGAAATCTTTTTATTCCAGAAGAGCTTTATACTCAACGCAGCTGCAGACATTGCTGAGTATCTTGAAGAGGAGGAGGAGGAGCGGGTCTGCTGGCCATTTACATCTATAGATGTACATAACTTGACTTCCTCTGGAGCCTTGACCCTAAGACCATCACTTCATAGCTATCATAATGTTTCTAAGTGGGTGCTAACTATTTCCTCTAAAAGATCTTTACAGGTTTTTATCCCCAAGCTAGAGCATGGATTTACTTGAACTAGGCTGGAATCTCATTTTGGGTGGAATGCATGCTCTGATTCATACAACAGGGCAGACGTTTAATGACAGGGAGAAATCTTTCAGAGAATGTCTGGCAGAACAGAACTTTACTAAATCAGAAATATTCAACTTTTCTTTCTTTCCCAGTATATGAATTATCATCCCACTCCTAACTTGGGTCTAGTGAAATGGTTATTGACTTGGATCCAGGTAGCCTGAAAGTGACTACCGGTTCATAAGAATGTCACACAAAATTAATTATATTCCATATTGTTTGTTCTTTTTTTATTAATGTAGTGTATGGACTAATCCTCCTACTGAATAATAACAGGAAGAAAATAAGAGATTCAACTATAGGAAAAAAATTTTCATGCAAGATTTGGTTAATATGAAGGATGGCACATGATAAGAATAAGGAAAATGAACATGAGAAAGACAAGGTGCTTCAGGTAGGAAAAAGAGGTAAAACTAGGAGAGCAAGTAGTTATACATGTCTGTTTATAACATAAGAAATTATGTTTAACAGTTAATCAGGGAATCCCAATTAAACAGTAGGAGGTGAATTAGCACTGATTCCTGCTTAATTTGTGAATGAAAGATGCAGAAAATTCTTTCAGACCGTAGTTATTTCATTACCACCTACAGGACTGTTAATAAAGATTCCCAGAAACAGTCACCACTTTTTATATGACTGAAGAATAACACCCTTGCTTTGGCAAAATAGCAGTGAAAAGGTGTCAGACAGTATTGTGAGGGGTTGGTTGTTTTTTTTTTTCAGGCTTGTTATGAAGTAATTTTCCTGTAACATGAAGAATCATCTTTCTTAGACATCACACTCAGGCTACTATAAATAATCCTTTTAACACATTCTCAAGCTTTCACCTCTTATGTATTCAAGCAAAAATGATCTGTTTAAATGTGTATATTCAAGGGGGAAAGACTTGCTGGATCAGCATAATTGTACATAAGAGCAACAAGTGGTTGTTAATTTGTCCTTCTCTAGAAGATTTGTTTCTTTTTTGGAACTTTTCTGCTGTTGCTTGACTTCAGAGTGAGAAATGAACAGTAACACTTCTGATGTGTATTCAACAGGAAGATCTTGAAGGTCAAATAGTAAGTTCATGTACAAAACAACTCTCTTGGCAGTATTGAATACTGTATGTTAATGCTAGTAGAGAAAGCTTTAGTTAAAGCTGCCAGAGGCTTGTGGAAGCTGCCTCTTTTTTCTTATTGTAAACATCTGTTTTTGATCATTCATAGTTTTACAAGAATCTGAATTATTCATGTGACATGTTCAGTACTTTGCTTCTGCCTATTAGGATTCTGCTGTGTAAAAGACACCTACAGTGAACAAGAGTTGACTGGGTATGTGGCAGAGTGGATTGTCTCAGCATGATAAATCCCTTTTTCTTTGTCAAAGGTAAAGATATTACCGTTGGGTTGACGGTTGGACTCGATGATCTTGGAGGTCTCTTCCAACCTTAATGATTCTGTGATTTAAAAAATGGAAAAATACTCATTTTCCCTTCAGTTTCAATGACCTTTGAAATAGTTGTATGCCCTTTTAAGTGCTTTCAAAATGCACTCTGCCTCTGAGAAATCAGTTTTCTTCTCAATCCTCCTGCAAGAATTGCACACACACAGCATGATTGCAGCAGCTCAAAACAGGGCACTGAGAACACAGCAGCCCATTTGCAGTTTTAACAGGAAGATTCTTCCAACAAATAAAATGATTGCAAAAATGTAAATGATTCAGCAAGGCTATGGTACATCACAGATTGTGCAGTGCTGATCTAAGTCTGAAAAAGGAATAATCTACAGCCAAGGCAGGATTCTTAACCTGATCTGCTGAGGGAATAACAAGGCAAAATGAAGAAAATAACCAGCTTTAGTTGTTTATCATCCAAATATATTTCTGCTATATCAGGAAATTTCTAGGCATTGGTCTCTGTTTGCCTATAATTAAGTTTGAGGTTAGAACTGAAATAAGTATTAGGTTTTAGAAATCTAAAACTGAAAGTCCACTTAATTACCTGTTTCTCAAGGGCACAGATTGCTGGGAGCATGAATGGTAGGAGCTCCCTTCTGGTAGGGAGTTAAGTTCTTTACCTCTCCTAAACAATCCTCTTTCACAGCATGGACTACCATAATTAAAAGCTACTGTTAGGTTTGGGGATCTGAATTAGTTCCCATATCCTTCCTCAGGTGTGACTATGCTTGAGGTTGGGGTCAAGGTCGAGCTTTGAAAAGATGAGTCTTCAAGAACTCAGTGGATTTTAGAAGTCCTAAGAGTTAGAGGGCTGGCAGTAGTAAGGATTGGGGTTTTTCCATTTTAAATGATTCATCCCCCTTCTAGACTTCAAATTAAGTTTATGGTTTGAATTAAAGTTAGATTATAAGACTGTAGTGATTCAACTTTGTGGCTTTCAGTTTTAGGAAGGTGTCTGGCAGGGCCCGTTTACTCCCATGTACTGTAGGGATTGATCAATACATTGATATTACTAAGCATATATTTGGGCTCAGAGTTAGGGCTTCTGGTTTTGAAGCTTGTGTACAAAAAGGTTAAAAGGAGGGCTGAGGATTGATGGAGATCTTTAACTGAATAGATGAATCTGGTACTTAAACTCAGGGATAGAGGCTATAAATTAAGATTATGAAATTTGGAGCAGGTATTCCCTCTGTGGTGTAGATTCTGGGGATGAAGTTTTCAGATTTTGACTGTCAACATGTCTGTCCCTTAGTTTTAGTTGGGTATCTCCTTGGTGTTTGGAGTCTGAAGTCCCAGGACCCTGCTTTTTTGGTGGTACTTTACAGAGCTATAATTTGTGCTTATGTCATTCATTGGCTGTATATGCTTAATAGTATTTTTTTACTGTATAGATGGGTAAATTACATACATGCTGGTGTAACATTTAGGAAACTACAGTGTCAGAAACCCATTTCATATTGATTGCTATTATTGGTATTATTTATCCTACCCAGTGCTTAGACTAAACCCATCACAAAGTATAGCCTGAATAACAGCCAGGGAGCAGATCCCTGCAAAGATCTCAGAAAGAGAAAACGGAAGCATCTTTCCATCCCAACTAACTCGCGCCCATATGAACATGGTGCATTATCTAGGCAGTAGAAGAATAAGGGCTGACAATTTCTGTGCTCTGGGACATTATTAATCTCCAGTTAGCAACAGGAAAATATACCTTTCCCTTTCCTAAGGCACAGCATTGAAGTTTTGGTGCATCTGACAGGTTTTTGCACCTCAGTTGGCATCACTGTGAAAGGCAGGGACAGGAAACTGAATTCTGGCAACAGATCCCTATGTTTTCTGTAACTAACATCTGAGAATGAATCAATAGCTTAGTGTCACCAAACATAGTCTGCTCTGTTTCTGTTACAGTATTCTCTTTGCTGATGGCTCTTTAACTCAACTTTTTGAGGGACTCTGGGTTGTAACGAGGACTGCAAGTAGAAGAAAATCTCTCCAGTGGGTAGAGAATTCAGGAGTTTGCATCGCTCTGAATGGGGTGGTGGGTTTATAGATAACACCTGCCTGCAGTAAAAGCTTAGTTTGAAAAATGACTTACTTTCCTTGGCTGGACTGTGAAGATTCCCTTTCTAGTGTAGACTGTGGGAAGGAATCTCCTTTTTTTTTTTTTTCCCCCAAAAAAATTAGAACAGGTTTTGGACGTTAGATTCTCAAGTCAGGAAGGAGGTGCATTTGTAACTGGGATGCCACAAGAAGGTGTTTAAGGAAAGTAGCAAGTAATCCTTATAAGCTTCTGTTCTTCCAAAGAAAATCTCGTCCTTGGCTTTTATACCTCTGCTAGCATATTCCCTTGCAGGCTGTCCTCTTCTGGGCACTCTTAAGTTGGCAACCAATATCTTCTTTTTATATGTGGCTGTGTCAGCAAGTGTTCCCAAGTACCTCAGTTTTTTTAACTACTATTGTTTCATAATAATATTTCCATAATATTGAGGATCTATTAGGTGCATTTCAGAACAAAAAAGAAAAAGTCCTCACCCTGTGCATCTAACAATCTGATTTTAGTACCTCATTGGAGATGTGTCTGGAGGAACGGACTTCTTACAGGCAGCTTGCTTTTTTACTTTTCAGAAAGAGTCATATGTTTTTGTGAGCAAAGCAGTTGGTTTAAAGATTAAAATTATCAATAATGCACCACCCTTAAGACAGTTCTATTCCAGAAAGATCAGGCTCAGTGAATTGTCAACATCTTTTGCTCAACGTTAGTTTTCAGAAAATAAGAGAATATTCCAGGGATGCTGATAAAGAATATGTGTTGACATAAGAATACTCTTATAAGAAAACATCATTTATCTTTTGTTTATGGATGCTATGCCTGAGAAAAAAAATCTATACAAACTTAATCAGACTGCAAATCAATGAATTTGCATAACCTAAATAATATACAATAACTATGCTGCTTAAAAACATGGCCTTCCAGAAATCATGTCATTAATAAAATGACATTGTTAATTCTTTCCTTTTCTGCTGAGGGGTGAAAACCTTGAGCATGAAGTGTAGGTGTATGTGCTGAAATATTGACAATGGACATTACAGTCACTGCTCTGCCTATACTTCAGTAAATGATTCAAACCGATTATTGCTGCTATTAAGTCGAGAACATGAGAAGTGAACAGGATGGACAGACAAATTTTATGGGAAATCTCAATCTACCAGCATGCCAAAAACAACTCCTACGTGAGTTTAGTGAGTATATAATGATGTGAAATAACAGTGAAAACTGTGAGATGAATGTTGGGGCCACATGAGGAAGAACAGCCCAAAGAAAGATGCTACAATCATCATCATCTCTTGAGGATCAGATGATAGGTTCTTGGTTGTCCTGAATATGCTGAAAGGAAAATGTCTTGAAAAGGGAAGCAGCTTGCTTAGCCTTTCATGCCAAGTTCAATGGAAATTCAGATCTCTTGATGTTTTAATTAATATTTTTTTTCTTGATTCTTATTTAAGTATGCTAAGAGTAGGCATATCAAGTATCTAAGAATATAGCGCATGTTTCAATTAAGGATATGCCCCAAATTCACCAGTCTTTTCAGGAGAACAGCAATTCCTTCTAGATGTTTAGCTTAACTTTTAGATTAAAGTAATTTTATGTAAATGTGATATGAACTCCACACTTTCAAAAATATCTTTGGGATCCTTAAAGTTGACATCTACTAATAGGAAGAATTATTAGGAAAGGTGTAAGGATGGAGAAGCTAAAGCAGGTGGACTACAGACAATCTGTCAAATTCTAGGAAATTAATTTCAGAATGCCCAACAATACGCAACTTGAATTTGCAGATAAAGAAAGAAGTCCTGTGAAGATAGTGTATTTAAAATAAATAAACCTGTTCTCACGTGAAATTATGAGATGAGTTTAAACCAGCAAGATCTAAACTATAAATAGAGATAAGGTACTGCTCCTAGTTTTTTAGGCATAAATTTGCGACCTTTTCAGTTGGGTGTATGTGCTATTAACTGTTTCTATGAAGATTTTTTTAGCTCTATTAAACCTAGAGAAGGGTAAATTTGTGACTTTGGCTTGAGTAAAAAATGTTTTATAAGCAAAGTGTTTCAGGCATAGGTATTTAAATTCCAAATCCATTTGATGCTTACTTTTAATGCATTAAAGTGATTTTTCTATCCAAGAGTTATGAGAATAGGACAGGTTAAAGGGTTATATTTCTGAAAAAAAATCCGAATATTAAATAGGACATTTTTTCAAGCTTATGTCATCAGAGGTGCAGATCACAAACTGCAAGTGCAAGACTATTCCAAAACAGTAACACAGTGGCTTGAACTGTCTCTATCAGCCACAGCAGACGAGCAGGAAAATGGACAGATGGGCTGAAATAGCATTACTCGGGTACAAGCAATACAGAATTTAGGCATTGCACTGCAACAGAGCTTCTGGTGCCTTGTCCTTTTTACTTGACTAAGAGTTTCATGATTAGAAAGTATCATCTCAAACACTTCAGTAAGGAGTTGAAACTGCTGGTACTTTTAGTATAGCTGGCAGCAAAGTAAATCATTCTGCAGCTTGGTAAAGAACCAGCATAAATTCTAACCTGTAAATATTAGCATAGTGCAAACCTGAGCTTCATTCAATTTGCTTTCTATAAGGAAGACAGAGCAAATTTGCATGTTATTCAACCTCTGATGAAGCCTGAACATTTATTCCTAAAAGTACATGGAAAAAGAGTGTGTTGTGCCTAATTTGCACAGAGTGAAGAACAAACAGGAAAACTCGGTTATTTGCAGTACTTTATAAATGTGATGATAAATATTTCATTTAGGACCTTGCTACAAGTAATTACTAAATGATCCTAGGAAGGCATCAAGTAGGAGAATTCCTTAAATTAGTTATTTACATCAGTAAAATATATGCCTAAAATAAAAGGTGATATTGTAATGTATTCCAGCCTATTACCTCGTAGTGAAAAACCACAAAAGATTCAAGCCTTTTTTTTTCCTCTGTGTATAATAAATTTTAAACCTTACAATGCTTTTAAATTCCCAGGAGTTATAGAGAAGGTAAGTAGTTTCCCATTCTAAAAGAGTTTCAGAATATGTACAAATCCCAAATATTGTCTTGAGGCTTTATTGAGATTATTGTGGTGTTTCTTTCCAGTATTTTTGATGAGGAAAACATAAAGGACAGACTTGCACTGTTATCTGACTATCCTGTTTTGTAGGTGGTGTAGATATGGGATGAGCCCTTTTTATTTCACCTCAAATTTACTGAAATACATGGTGACTAGAGGATATACAGTGTTGGTAGTTGCCTTCTGTTTTGACCAGCTGCATTATTAGATCCAGTGACAATTGGAGTTAAGGTAAACTTTAAATATCATATGTTAATGAGAAGCTTAGCAGCAGTGTTACAGGCAAGCTTGAACCTGGAGCAGTAAAGTTCAAGGAGATCTTAGAGGATGTAACTGAAGCCCGAGAGGCACTGAAAGCATAAATGAATCCCTCAGTATTGGTGGAGATGATGTATTGGTTTGTTTAGCCAACAGGGCGTTGATGGTAATGGGTTGGGCTGCAGACACAGGATGTGTGAGGAGAAGTAGAATTTGGCGTGAGTGATCAGTTACCCCAAATTGTAGGCAGTGTGGACTAACTGGAATATACAGTCACGAAGGAAATAGGAACGGCCCTCGCTGCCAGCAGATAGGTTTATGTGTTTTTGTCTTTGGAAATCACATGAGGGTTGGGTGAGATGGCTGTGGAATTTGCAAAGGTTGCAGAAGTTTGGCACCATCTTAGGCTGATGTTATATTCATAACACTATGTTCCAGGGCTCTGGCTTGGGCTGATGACTCTGCGTTACTTAATGGTAACGCCCTAGTGCTCCTCTCTTGAGGGCTCGGGTTACTCAGCAAAGTTAATTATGTGGCCAGATAAAACTTTGAGGTTATTGTGACATCTTGTTGAGATTCTTCTGGTGACATTTAGACCAGCACACTTCAGAAATCCAGGGTCCTGGATTCAGTGAAAGTAGAGAAAATAGTCTAAAAATATTAACCAAACCCCATGGTCTGATACGGAATACTGTGAGCATTTTTGGCTGCCCACATAAAAGTTACTGAAACTAAGACAGGTGAAAATAGAGGCTGTTGATAATAAATTAAGTAATGCAAAGATGCAAGAGGAAACCATGGAAGAGTTTAGTTTGTTAATTCTAGCAAAGAAGGGCTTTGATTTCTGTGTGTAAATACCTCCAGATGATAAGGATCTGGGGGACTGAGAGGAAGAGGGTTATTTAAGCTAAGAGCAAGAGCAGCCAGAAGTCAAGTAGTTTTAAGCAGTTTGTAAGTAAGATTATGCAGGAAATTAGAATAAGGTTATTAAGCATTGTATCACTGAGGTTTTGAAACAGCCTTCTGATCAAATGAGTTTTAAGACAGAGCTGGATACATTTTTGAATGAGGTGAAATGCTGTGGGAGAAGGATCTCGGTGACGCAGGATGTCCTTGCTGGTGTCCCTCCCTTGCTCTCCTCTCAGTCTGCATCACTGAAGGAGAATAGTGAAACTGAGGTTGTATTATTAACCTGTTGTGATTTTTGCAAGCCTATTACTGTAAGATGGTAGTGTGGGGACAGTTATTTTAGAGACATTACTTCACTGTAAATGGATCTGATTAATTTCCATTTACTAAGTCATGTATCATGGCCATCTGTCGAAGAGACTTATGTTGGCAGCCAGTAAAACTTTGCCATTACATAATTATATGGAGAAGCGACAACAGTCATTTCTCAGCTTCCTGATGCTGGAGTGCAAACGCTGATGGCACTAATATTTTACTTCAATCCCTTTCCTGCTGGGGGTAGTTGCAGCTTTCTCGGTGGCTTAGGGTATCTGGGGCGAGGAGGGGAGAACTCCTCAGTCGTACCTCTGCACTTTGTCCTTCCACTTCTGTGAACTCTGTGCTTCACTTACTGGTTTTGCTTGCTAACTGTGAAATTTAAGCAAATTTGGATGAGAGTAAGAGCAAGAAAAATCATGGGTACCACAGTAGTCGTAAAAGATAAGGCAGGTAGCATCTGCAGCTCTCTGTGTCATATAAAATTTTATAGAATATTCATTCTTGCTGTTCAACAGAGTTTCCCACCCAGGTTTTTTTAGTATCAGAAGGAGTGTTTAAGTTGATTATATTATTGTTGCAGGTGATGCTGTTAGAGCATCTTGCTCACAGTACAAGGTTGTCTCTTAATCCAGTTTTGGAACCAAAGCTAAATTTAAACTTGTATCTTCTTAATGACAGAGATGATCTCTCTGAAAAATCTCTCTCTCAAATACCAGTTTAGGTTAGTACAAGATAATTTGAATGCAGATTTCCTAGTTCATGTATTTTGTAGCAAAATCACATCACTAAATAGTGAAGAGTCAAAAAGTGTATATATTTGCCACTAGTCCCTCCTTATAACTGTTGAATGAAAGGAAATACTCGTATTGGTCCAACTGTAAAATAAGGTTATGTTCTTTTGAAGTTCATTCCAACCTTACATTTGTCAAGGAAAGCAGTTTAATTAAAGAGTTTCAAACTTAGCTGTTTCAGTTATTCTATGAATACTCACTTAGACAATGAAGATGTCTGTAGACGCATGTTAAATATCTTCAGGTTTTGCTCCCTTTTTCCTTTTCTTTTTTTGTTTTTTTCCTGTGAACATCATGCATGTTCACCCTCTGGGACCTTTGACTTCTGCCAGGACAGTAGTTCACTTGTGATTCATATGTGAACTTCAGAAAATATGGACGCTTAGTGATGATTTCGCGGATATGATGTTACTTCCATCCTTTTAAGCTTTTTACATTTATATAATCACTGTGTCTGGAATAATATTAAAGAGCATTGCAAATAACACTTATTTGGAGCGATTATTCTTTCACAAGACTGTCTGGCAGATTGCAGGGTTTTACCAGATGTTGTGATTTAGAAGTACTGTTGCTCATCTTACAAAGTAAACTTATTTTAAATAGGACCAAAACAGCTTAAAAAACCCCCACTGCATAATAGGTAAATGCAATCAAATATTTTCTTTACTTACAAAATCTATCTATGGAAAACTGGAGTAGAAATATCACATTTTTTCACATTCTGCTGTCACTGATAGCAGAAATGACAATTTTTAGAATATTTGATTTTTTTTCCTTGTGTTGCCATACATCAGATTTAATCTAAAAAACATAAATTAATGTCTCTGAGAACATTTAGCAACAGAAAAGATCGATCTATGCTGTGATAATTCAAGCAATAGCAATGATTATTTTTCTCATCAGGGTCTCTCAAAGGTGATCTACAGCTTGCTTGGAACATAGGGCCAAAATCAGACTTGATACTCCAGATGAAATTGTATAATAACTAATAAAAAATGAAACAAGAATACATTGCATGTCTTGCATGCATTTCTTTTGTTCAGGTTGCTTTTTCCACCTCTGTGTGAGAACATTAACTCTCATTTAGCTGGTGATCCTCAGTAATACCTCAGTTCCTTTTGAAAAGCAGCCATAACCAGGCATCGTGCATTTTATGTTTGCTCAGTTGAATTTTCCTGTCTAATGTGTAATGTGTCAGTTTTGATCTTTGAACAGCATCCTGGTTTTTAGGGAAGTATCTTCAGTTGATCAACTTTGTTTGCAACTCTAATCCTAATTTTGCCCTCTACCTTTTGGGTCATCTGCTAATATTTGTCCTGCCCTGATCATTAATAAAAACATACAACCCGGGTACCAAAACTGGTCCTTGCAAAATTCTTTTGAATGTAAAATTCCAACTAGATAGTAACCAAATCAGCAATTGAAAGAAGTCTGGCCTGATAAACTAGAGTACAAAATGTGCGATCCGTGGTTGCCTCCCTTATGTTGTATTGTAATTGTTTATTTTTCTCCACTATTAGCAAGAAGTGCTAGGTGCTTATTTCTGTTGACATTATGAATACTAAAAATGCATATTCCTTCCATGCTTGGCACAACACTGAAAAAACTAGAATTTCATCCCAGAAGTCCAGAACTAAGGTCAAACCCGTAACTGCAGATGTGCTTGGTAATTAGCAAAGCTTTTTGATACTGTGTATGTTCTGCTTTCATCAGAAAAATTAAAACAAAAGAACAAAATCCCAAACATATTTAAAAAAAAACCAAAACCCTATCCGTTGTTTCAGCAAATATGGACTGAAAGTCTGTTTTCTGATTTGAAATTGTCCCAGTGTGCTGTGGAAGTATGGTTGCATCTGTAAGTGCTCACATGCTCTGTAAATAGCTGCTCAGGACGTTGTCAGGAATAAGTGACAGCTCTCACTTGGACTAAATCTGTAAATCCATGGTGTAATATGATCCAGTGTTTGCTTATGCCCTTTCTGATTTAAATCTAGAGAAGGTCTGTCTTTGATTATTGGGGGTTTTTGGTACTGATGAGAGACACTCATGTTCATTGGTGTTCACTGATCTATGGAATTTTTCTTCTCTGTGACCATCATTTGAGACCTGCAAATGCAGGTGGCAGCAGCTGTTATTTGCAGTACATGGCAAAGTCTAATTGGGCCGTCTGCAGCCCAAAGCTTATTGTAGCAGTCTGGGTCCTTCCTTACGGCACCACTAGTCTGTCACCGTCCACTCCTGCGTGCTTGTACTTAGCAGCAACAAGGACTCGTTTTAGTCATATCCTGCCAGCTAAAACTCTGTTTTTGTTCATAGCAGTGTTCATATTTTCAAGAATACTTCTTCTGCATCACAGGTTTTGGTGTAGCATCAGTGGACAAGACTCAGTGCATCATTTATACCTAAGCTTGTGACCCGGAGCAACCCCCTTCCCTTTCCCTAGGTGCACATTGCAGAACAGGTCTTAAAATCCATGCATGCACATGTTGTGCATTTTCTGTCTGTAATGGAATGAAGTTTATCTGGATTTTAAATACAGAGTTTGTAAAACTGAAAAAAGAAAAATGACACAATAACCAACCCATTCATAAGGGAAATCATTATAAGAGTGCTGTTTACCAACATGATGTTACACTGGAAGGTGTTTAATACCTTCCAAAACTAATTTTTTAGATTAATTCTACAGAAAAAGATGTTTTCCTGTAGTTACGCATTTCACTATCTTTGTTTTCTTTTATCTCTAACGACGTCCTAACAGAGGAGTACTCTGGAGAAAGATTTGAAAGAGTAAAATGAAGTGCTTCTGTGCATGTGGAACTTCTGCCAAGTACAAAAGGCAATTTGAGAGGAAGAGCAAACATATTTGAAAGTCTAGCAAGGCTGCTTCTTGACAGTAAAGAAAAGCTGTACAGGACTTCAAAGGAAAGAAGTAGCTGCTTATGTTTTTAGACGAAGATAAAGGTCTTTGTAACAGCAATCAGAATTATTGTGAGTGGGGGAAAAAGGATTTGCTGTGGTCAGAGAAAAGGTTATTGCCATTATTGAGAGAGAGACTGGAAAGTTGATGCTCAGGCATATGATGATTGTGCTGTAATAGTCATTACAGCTTTTTAGGTGAGAATAGGGATGGTCGTATTGTTATGATGTATCAGGAAAAAAAATTTGACTTCAGTGTAAATCGGATCAAATGTCTAATTTGAAGGTGTTGTCCGGTTGTGTATCTGAGTATCAGAAGCATTTGTTGAAAGAAACAAAGGCTGGCAGAAAAGCCAGTGAAGAGACAGTTTTGGTTTTGCCAGGTTGAGAGAGCAGGCATCCATCCATCCATCCATCCATCAGGGGATGTCAGGATGAGATTTATTCTAACTAGAAGAAAAAGGTATGCTTTTTTCTCAGCTCAGCTTTAAGTGGTCAGAGGTCTTTGTCAAAATGCTATGAATGTTTGCATCTTCCACTTTTAGGACTGTCTTTGCTGGAAAACTAGCTAAGTACCAGACCATGGCACTAAGGGGCCATGTTAAGCATGGACTAAATCAATTTAGAGACATACAGTGACAAGGTGTGTAACAGGCTCCAAGTAAAGTACTATCTTGTTGAAGATAATACAGCATGTATTACAGTGTTATGCAAATTAAATGCCCAGACACAGCCAGTTCCCACTCGTACAAATACTTGTAAAAATCTACTGATGGTTAATGTATTCACGTCTCTAGATCATGAAAATGTCTCAGATTTTAGCTTGACTGGTTTAGATTCAAGCTTCAGGCCGGAGATCCAGCGATTGTTGTTTTCTATTAACTTTTTTCTAGCACACAAGGTGGGAGCAAAACCAGTGCTATGTGATTTATTTAGATAATCAACAGGGCTTTATAAATAAACAGTGGCTAGTCTGGCAAAGGCTGAACTTCA
>NW_008824896.1:1595000-1637630 GCF_000699105.1 Pygoscelis adeliae | reverse complement strand
ATAACAACTTTACTTCTCAAAAAAGCTAGTTCTCAGCAAAAGGCAGGCTGTTTTTACTAGCTGCTCTGCAGATGCTCTTTTTCATGCTGTGGTAATTCATTCTGCGATGTATCCTTTTTGTCCTGTTTATCATTTTCAAATCTCTATCATCAGGAAAATTCATTTTACATCAGCTTTTAGTAAAACTTCACACTTACTATTTATTGTTCTTAGTATCTGCTGTGAACTGTTTATATGATTAAGAAATATTTTGATTAGATGAGGTGTCCAATTAGAAGGCAGTCAGGGGTTTTTAGCACAGTTGTGACTGGCTTTCATTTGATATGACTCTTTTTGGTAATCACTGATGGCTCTTTGCTTGTCTATAGTAAAGCTACCGCACATGGTAAAAATACCATGATACTACCTTGCCGTGCGTTTCAGCTGGTGAACACAAACCACTTCTGTGCTACAGCCTCATCTATTAAAGGACAACATCGTTTATGCATCCAAAATCTTTTCAAAACATGAGCTGTGAAATGTTAGCGGTAATATTTTGGCAAAGGCTTTGCAGGGTTACACCCAATTTGAGGTTTTCTATCAGTCTGAGAGCATTGCAGAGGAACCAGTAAGCAAACCACAAATATTTTCTTTCAAACAAGGCCAGAGCAGAGAAAAGCAAATCTGACCTGTGCGGTTGGTAAATATGTGAAGATTTGTGAGGTAATTCTGTTAGTAGACGATGATGAGGAAGGATGAATAAATTTGATGTAATCAGTTATTTACAAGGTTTGTATTCAAAGTCCAGTTCCTTTAAGCAGAAGAGAAATCAAAGAGGTGATAGTTTTGTCACAGATTTGAACATCTTTTCAGCCTATCTCCTACTCATGAGCTCTCTAATATTTAAGATTTGTCCACAGGTGGTGAACTGCCAGGACGTTTATGCAGAAACAGTACTGTTCTGGAACAAGAGTGCCTTGGTCTCCCCAGTTTATCACTAAGGCTCCTGTAGTCCCTGCAGCATGTGTTTTTAATTTTGATTTCTCATATTTTTGCTTCTTCAATTTCAGTCACTCACAAGGTTGCATCAGAGCACTCTGCATTTTCCTCTTTGGATGCAGAGAAGTCCCATTTGTTTGCGTGCTTTCAGGGAAGAGCTGGCACACTTCTGTTGTTTCTGTGGCATCTGAGAATTCATTCTTCTCCCAGCTTTTTCATCCTCACCTTTTATAGATCTACAGCATCAGATTCTAGAGGCAACCCGGCTAAAATCCTGTGATGGCCGTGAAGCCTGTTAGACAGAGGAATTTTGATGTTGCTTGGAATCTGGCTGTTTTATGCACCACTGTGTTTACTAGGGACAGTAGTAACTAGGGCCATTTACAGGATTCTTCTCTTCGGGGATCCTGGCTGGGTTTTGCCTTGAAGCTGTAGACCCGAAGTTAGATACGTTCTCTTTTTGAAGCTTTTACATACAACTTTAAGTGTTTGCCAGTGGCTGTGCTACAGTTTTGCATAGCAAGAGAGTTTGGCCTTGCTTTAATTATGGGCTAGATCATACATGTCCAGTCCAGATCTCTTGATACCTCTCAGGCATTCTCTATGAGAGGCTTCCTTGAGACACTTCTTGTGATCCAAGTAGAAGAAGTGCTAGACTATGGTTTGTATGACTGGGCCTGCTATTCGGTAAGCCGTTAAAAGGTTTGGAGGGGGGCTTGTCTTGGTCCTTAACTGGCTGAACCTCTCTGAATTCCAGGTGAACTCTGCACATCAGATTTACTGTGTGTTTTCATAGCCAGCATACAGATTTAAAAAAAAAAAAACCCAAACCCATGCTTGAGAGATTCTACTCAAGATGTCTTCTCTTGACTTGTATGTAAACTAGTCTATCACTTCAAGTGGGATGAGAACTTATTAATAAGGAAGCCAGCTGCATCTTACTACATTTCAAACCACTTAGTTAAGCTATCAAGAACAACAGAATTGTGCAGTCCTTACTCTTGTGTGCTACCTCTTCCCATTTGAGGAAAGATCTAACGCCAGCGCTGTATTTGCTACACCTTTTTTTTTTTTTTTTTTGCTTCTTATGCATGTTTTATCCAAGAAATTATCTCAACTTGTTCTCAGTCCCAAAATGGCCATAGTTTTATAATCCTCACATACAGTGAAAAATTAACTGAGATTCTCTTCTCCCTGCAGCAATTGCACAGCATTACTTAAGAGCACTTCTTAACATTTGCTCTGTAATCTGAACAATTTCTTGGCTTGATCATGTTTCTGATGCCCCCATCACTTGGCTATTCAGAAATTATCATTTGAATCTGTGTTTGTGTAACATATTAAAGAACACTTCTTTTTATCCATATGCCTTCATCTGTAAGCAGGTATTCTTTGTTTCCCTTTCTAATACTAAATAATCAAAGCAGAAGAATCAGCTGTGCTTGCTGTCTGGCACCATTTGTATGCTGAAGATGTTGAAGAGCTGAACTCGATGATCTGAAAAGTGATTTAAGTGCGTCCAGACATGCAAATGTGTTTCTAAAAATCTGCTTGCCAGTTAGGGATTACATTTAACATTATTCACAGGGCATGGCTGGATATGCTGTGCTCGGATGTTAAGTTTATTAGTGCAATGCTGCTGGATGCATGATGCGTAACACCCCATTTAGCTCTGGCAGTTGGCTGGCACTCTCTGGTGTTTCCTTTCTGTTTCAGCTCACACCCAGAGCTACACTGTGCCTCACAGTCCATCCAGGGAAAGAAAGGGCAAATAAAGTCATTCGCTAAGGACATCTTGTAGCCCACGTGGAGCAGCAGCTCCACATGAACGGAGCATTGCGGTATGTGCAGGAGTTGAAACCATCTCTGATTTCCCAGCAAGAAATACAGCTGCACTTAAGCAAGTCATTGACTGTTCAGGCTCTTCAGTGTTAATGAACATGGGGGTAGAAGGTGTTTTAAATTTCCAGACTTCAGTGTTTGATTTGTCAGTGCAGTGCTGAATCATTGCAAATGATGATACCCATTTGGTTTTTGTGCTGAATCAAAAAATCTCATCTGAAGCAGAGGTTGAAGCCCAGAAGGCTGGAGGAGCCTTCATCTGCCCACAGGCTTTCCGCAGAAACAAAGCGCGGGACCTGCCCAGCAGCCCTCACCTGTCTATACGTTTGTATGTCACAGCATCTCAGCAGGGATTAGTTTAAACAGAAATGTGCCAGACGCCTTTCTTTTGCATCTCTTTGCCTGGGTGATTAACCACAACCTGCGTGGTGTTGGCCATGTGTACCTCCTCACACAGTGCTGCATGTCCTGTTCCCTGCGTGTGTGCAACTGGGGGGTGGGCAGTTGGATTCCAGCCTCGTAAGCTAATCCATGGATTTCAAAGGTCATAACGTGCCACGTTTTTATTGGCAGCAGCCTTAGATTTGAGCTGCCAGAACTGGAAATGCTTCTGAAGTCAAAGGGTACCAGAGCTCCCACTTACACCCCAAGAGCAGAGGCCTGTCTGTAATTGCCACGCCAATGTGGGAGCGATGATGATTGCTTTACTCATCATCCTTCTGCTTCATTTAGCATCAACTGTCTGGATCTTACTCGGCAAGTAGACGCTTATCTGTCAAGCACTACTACTCCTGTCTTTTCTGAGCATCGTTCTCATCTAATAACTTGTTTTCCCTTTAACCCGCAGTGCTATGTATTCTGCATTGATTCATTACTCTACCCATTCAGTAGCTTTTAAATCCAGCCAGTGTGCGAATTAAAACAAAACCCCAGTGGATTTCCTCTCTCAAGGGATTGGCAAGCTGGATCTCTACGGAAGGTGTGATGGCGGATACCTTTCCTGTCTTCAGTTCCTGAATGCCTGCCATGTAAACCAGTGGTGGTTGTGAATTTTCTATCCTCTCTGGCAATTGGCCCCATTTTGCCCCTGAACTCCTTTTCATGCCTTATTCCTCTGCTAGAACTTATTTATATTTGGAAGGAGTTGCGCTATTTTTTTGCAGAAAGTGCTGCATCTTAGCATGTAGTTTCCTTTAGGCTTTAATTAGGAAGGATCATTTGTGGGAGGAAAAGTGGGTCCAGTTGTGCCCTGACAAAGGCTCAGACGTGGCAGGATGTTTTCCTGGGATACACGTGTGGGCTGGGTGCTCTTGGGCAGTGCTGTGGCAAGTGGGTAGCCGGTATCTAATGTGTGTTCACCTGGAGGTGAGCTTCAGGGAGACTTGTGTGCCCAACTGCGTGCTGCTGGAATGCCAGAAGATGTCACACTTAAACTACCAGTATGTATAAATTAATCTCGGTAATGTATAAAACACATTTGCCAACTTTCATAGGGTACATTTAATCTCGGCAGTTAATTAAATGGTGTCATGTTTGTGCCTAGGAAAGGCCCAGGAAGGGAGGAGGTAGCCAGTGTCACAAGGAAATGCTGCATTACCTCCCCAGGGAATCAAATGAGCAGTGGAAATAGTAGGCTTGTACAAAGGGATGGTAGCACAGGCACCACGTAGCACTGAAGCATTAACTGTTTATTCAGCACATCTCTGAAATACCCCAAAACAATTGCTCTTGCTGGGACCTCCTTTTTGTTTGTTTGTTTTTAAACTGGTGGTGGTGGTGTGTTTTTTAATAAGAACTTAAAAGTCTCATATATGGTTTGCTCTGCAATTCAGTAGACAGATACTTACGGGGGGACTTTCACTCTTTCTTTCTGGGAATGAGATCATGTCTATAGTTTAACTATTTAACAGGGTTCCCGATTCTTTGCATGGTGCCTTTCATCACTCCCTACAAATCCTTGGTTCTACTTCCATAGTGGTTCCACTGTCAGGTCTTTGCCCCTGTTGTGTGCCTGTGGCTATATAATGCTAACCATAAAGAGACAGTTACAGTAGAACATCTGTTGTCTTTATGAAATCTAAAATTTGGATTTATGAAACAAGGATTTAAAATCTTTAACAAATACACAATTTTATGCGGGCGTGTACACACATACTAACCTGCTTCTGACCTTTCAAGTTAGAATAGAAAAACTAATAATAAACGATAGACTTTTAAGCCTGTTAAAAATAGGGTCAGATAGTTTGTGGAGGTAGATCTGCAGCAGGTGTATTTGCTCTGAGATTTAATTTAACAGGTTTGCAATTGTTTTCTTGAAGCAAGAGGGATTGGAAATTTGTAACATAGAACAAGATGTCCAAGGAAGAGAAGGGCATGGCACAAGTTCTCCTTTATTCATAACTTCCCTTCAACCAGTCAATGAGTGAAAACCATAAAGCTCACAATAATCCAAATCCTGCTGGTAACTCAATCCTGTGGCATCATCTTAGTGTAACTAACAGCTTCCATAAGGGCAAGCAGCTCTTCCCTCTTAAGCTACAGCTGGGCGCCTGAAAAAGCATGGGATGAGAAAGCAAATAGCAGAAACAAAGCTGTGGATATGTCTGGGAGTGTTTAAGTGACTTCCATCTGGTAAGAGCCTAACCCTAAAAGAAGTAAAAGCCTGTTAACTCTGTTATTGGTTGGGCTTTTTTTCTTTTCATGAAACATAGAAACTTTCTTTTTCTTCCTGTCTCACAGTGGAGCTAAATTCTCTCAAGGACATAATTTTCAGTGTGATTCTCATCCTTAAAAGAAATGGAGGTAACTACCTGTACTACTTATAGCTTACTCATTTTTCCTTCCCTCATGTCTTTGTCATGAAAGTTATCTTCATTTTCTTTGTAAAAACTGCTTTTATTTTTCCAAGTCAGGCTTCCAAGAAACAAACCTGTTTTGTCTGAAGCCTGTCACTTGTATAAATTTGTATAAAGAGCAAAATGATTTTAAGTCATCCTTGTTTTGCAGGACTATCTCTCCTGTTGTGATGGAAACTGAACAAAAAGCAAGGTTAGGGGAAAACAGGTGGGGCTTTCACTAGGGATAGTTAATAATATTGAAGCATAGGGTCAAAATTCCATTGCAGAGCAATTTGACCCTGTTGCTAAAAATGTACTTTAATTGAAAGGAGTGAAATGAGTTATTCTTGGTCCATTCCTTGCATCCCAATCAAGCAGCACAGAAACCTGAGAGTCTACACTTCAGGCCCTGTCGAGTTCTCAACTGGAGGGGCTCTGTTGATGTCTCTTTCTCACTTTGACTGAAAACAGCAAAACTTTAACAGTGAACATTGGTAATTTCCAGTGAGCTCCAATCTTAATGCCCTTCAATGATTTTTTTTCTTCTTTTTTTTGTATGCATTGGAATTATAGTGGCTTATTTCATGTTTGGCAATGAGTTAAGTGTATTTATGAATAAACACTGCCTTTATATACAACAAAAATTTAACTCTTAGCAAAATCCACTTTCTCTGAGGAAATGAAAAGTCTCCTAGTCAGTAGCCTCTGGATAAAATAAGAGATCTTACAGTAAGTGCAGCAGTTTCCCTGACTTTTTTTGAAAAACTGAAGGATGTGGGGAAGCCAGTAGCACAAAAAACAGGAGACTTGGCTGCATTTGTGCACGCAGCTTCCTGGTTTGCTGGGCACGCTATCTTCTGCATTCTCCGCTGACATTAAAGGCAAGTGCTTTACAAAGGAGAAAGATTTTTTTTCAGTGATAAAACTCACAGCAATCTCAAAGGCAATGGGAACCTTTATTTTGATTATTTTCAATGTATTGTCATTGTCCTTTTATGCAAACTTAACTGTCAAACACTCTTGAGATACTGCATAGAAAATACACATAGGAAAAAACATATATACACTTTCATAAAAATAGAATACATCTTGGCAAAATTACTTGTGTACAGTGTATTGACATTATTGAACCAAACTTACATCATCTTTGGAGAAAAATGTTCCATTTGCAAAAAAACCCCAAAACATTTCAACTGACTGAATTGGGAGTACTGAAATGGATATGGTTTTGAGCTAAATAAATGGCTATACCAGAATGTCAGAGTAAAAAAAAAGTTATAAAATACCTGCTGTATAAAGTAGAAGTAGCCATGTTGTTTTTTCTTCCGAAAAATAGTGACATCTTTAAACTTGCATGGAAATCAAATGTGCCAGTTCCAAATTCTACTGTAGATTCTTTAGCTGAAAACAAACTTTAATATCATTTGTTTCAGCATTTGCAAGCATTAGGTACAGTGGTATTTGGTTTTTTTGAACACACAATGTAGTATGTTACAGCCCTAATTCTATCAGGTATTTGATAAGAAAAAAAATCTAATAGATATAAAATTGTAAAACACTTAGCAACCTTTAAAATATGTAGACCACTTGAAATTACATTTTTTTTTTCTTCTGGTTAGACTTGTCTTTAGTTGCTTTCAATAGAGGCTGCTCTTGCTTACTGCTTTGACCACACACTTCAGCTCATACTTTGCTTTTTCTGCTGGTTTTCAGAACAAACTGTGGAAAATGACTACTCCAGTGTAATAAATAAAGCAAGTGGTAACAGGTCCTCAAAGCCATGGATTTTCCTCTTGAATTGCAATAATGGGACTGGATAGGCAGCCTCGGGGAAAGAGGGAAAAAGAAAAGAGCATAGCACCATTTTCAAGTTACATGATTCACAACTGTTTGGCAGGCAGTAGAGTCAGTCTGGAACTGGTAATACCCACCGGCATTTAAAAATGTGGTTAAAATACTGTGATTACTGTCAAGTAGTTTGGGTGTTTAATAGGGGTAGGCTGACACAGCTATATAAACAATGAAAGTTGTCCGATACTCAATATTTCCATCGACGCTGTAGGATAAGGCTCTGACTCCCATGCGGTAAGTCTTTGGCTCTCGCAGCGGTCGGGTGGTGAACACGACTCCTTTCAAGTTCTCATCTCTCAGGGCAAATGGGATTGCTGGGTCCTCGTCTGCCATTAAGAAAGTTGTCCTTGGGTGCATGACTTGATCATGAGTATAAGCAACCAGCCGGATTAAATCCTGACCGGCAGCTATGCCGAAGGGGAGGGAAAGGAGTTTATATTCCAAGGCGTAGGTACTCAGATCACACTCCAAGTCATTGGCCGGGCAGTTTTTCAGACAGAACCTAGGAATAAGCAGAGCACTTTAGCCCAGGGAGAAGGCATGATATCGTAAGTGCTGCAATAGGTCTTAAAGGATAAATTCTTCCCCTGTTTACCCTAGTTGTGTAATTTAAATTTCTCTATTACGATAATATGCTCATGCACTCTTTATCCATTGTTCCTTTAAAGTTGCAGCCCAGTTTAATGTCCCATTTTCCCTCAACAGGATCATCTCAGAAAATGCCAAATTCTCAAAGATATTGAATACAATATTTGTCGTTGAAGTCAATGGTGTATGTTTTAGTTACCTTGCTCTTAAACATTAGAGTTGGAAAGGTTAGTTTAAAATGTACCAGGCAGCTGCATTTGAGGTGTCTGTTTGTTAGATCATAAAATAAAGAATTTGGAATGAAGAAAGGCAAAGTAAATTTTACTTCTACAAATCAAAAGTCAAAATAGGAGATATCCGTTAGCCCTGCTTGTCAGTACTAACAGAGGTCAAAGAACATTATCCATTTCAACTTGTCATTCCAGTTCAGTTTGATCACAAAAGATGGTTTCTGACTATGAAACAAGCTATTTCCTTGAGTATATTAAAAGATTAAAAGAAATTAATACGGTTTTTTTTTCCAGAACAGGGAAATAGAGTAACTTAAAAACAGCAAAACTTACCATGAACTGTAGCATTATTTTCATGACTAAAAGAATATTTTAATTGCTTTGAAATTGATGGCAAGTTAGGCCTTTAGAGAAGTCAGAAAACTTAGATGCAAAGGCAGCCCCATAAGTGACAAATGAATGACACTGCATTAGCAGAAAGAAGCACAGCATACTGCCCGCCAGGGTTCATTTAGTCAAGGAACATTCTGGTGCTATTTCCTTTTAAACTAATAGTAAAATGCTGCATGGATACCGAGAGCCAGCCAGCCAGCCTGCTTGCAGCCACTGCTTTATGGTTCTGCTGCAGGGGAAACACGGAATACTGCTGCTCGCAAAACCAATGATCATCTCAAATGTCAATGTTTTACCTTTTGCTAGTATAAGCTTTACTGGTGTCAGTCAAACTTAGATAAAGTTTCTTCTGATGAATACAGGTTCCGGATCCGAGCTTGGAATGGGTGAAAAGGGGCTGAAAATAAAACATACCCAGAAAGAGGCTCTCGCTGATAGTTTGGTGGACAAGGTGTGTCTATGCATTGGTAGCTTCCTCTCATGTTGAAACACATCTGATTTGATCCACAATTAATGTTCAGTTCAAGGCACTCATCAATATCTGAATGTAAAGAACATGCAAATGATCAATTGCTGGTAGAAGAAATTAAGGGTTATAAACTAGCTGGGTCAGTAAAGGCTGAGCAGACGGCAGATTGTACCTCTGCACACAGTGAAATCTTTCAGGATCCAGTCTTGCTGTTTGAGACACTGGAGCCAGGAGTTCCAATAACGTGCGTTTATTATTGTTGGCATTTTATTACTGTGCAGGATGGCGTATTGTGCTAGAGCTGCCCTACAGCCACAATCCACCATAAACCATAGTTGTCTTGTCAACAGAGACTAATTTGTTCATTTTTTATGGGTTTTTTTGTGGATCAGAAAATCTGACAGTACCTGTTTTTTTTTGACCCATTATATTAGGTTTGACCCTAGAGCTGCTGTCTACTTGCCTGGAGTTAAATGTGTAACATAAGGTCACCTGAGGAAACTTCAGAGAATAAGAAGTTGCAATTGTCTAATTTTCTGGTGTTTTATGAAGCGTTAAAATGTGAAATATAAAAACTTCTGAGACTTGAAATTTTGAATGCCGAATCTCATATAGCAAATTCAAAGACATGGCTTATACATGTATTGAACATGATTTGTATCAAACATGATTTGTATCTTATTTATAGATATTATCTTATTATAGATATCTTATTTATAGATTGTATCTTTACAAATATATTTCTGAACACTCAAAGGGATCCCCCGTACCTTGACAGGTTTTGCCATTAGGCATAAGGCGATAACCAGATGGACAAGTACACTGGTAACTTCCTAGGGTGTTTCTGCATTCATGCTGACAGGTATCTCTGGTTTCACATTCATCTATGTCTGTGGAAAGAAACATGAACATGTACACATCAGCATTATTTGAACCTGGTATTGAACCGAGGTATTTTTTGTCCTATTTATATACAAGCATATGGACAGAGTTGGCAGAAGTTGTGTGGATCTTGTTTTCTCATGGGGTTGAAATGTCTAAGACTAGCAAGTCCATTCACACCTTACCCGTGCCATTCCTTAAAACTTTTTAATAATTAAAGTCCTCACCTCTTTTGATGGCAGCCATAATATGTATTCTAGCTGGAGAGACCAGTCCTGATACAGAGTTCTGGGAAGAAAGGGGGACGTGCAATCTGTATACATCGACAAGGTTATACAAATACAGTCTTGCCCCGAAAAGCAAGGTGAGCTGCCTGATAATAAGGTTTTGGCAATGCGGTTAGGAAATGCCCAGATTAGTTATCTTGTCAGAGGAAGCCTTGACAGTGGGGGAGTTGTTCTTACAGTTAATCCCTCCTCAGGCAAAGCTGTTTTCCTTCCAAACTGATCTTCCTCATGCCATGGGGATGAATTAAGCTCAGTATCTGGGAAGACTATCAATAAATGCTCTTAACTGTTTTTTTTTAATCTCCCTCTCAAATATAGAAGCACCAGACTACTTTATGTAAAATTCTCAAAGCAGACCAGTGTGATTTAGACACAGATCATATATAATAATTTCTTTTGAAACATCTGCCTAATTCAGGAGAGCAATAGAGATCCTACTCAAGTTACTCTCATGCAAGAGTTAAGACTTGCATGATTAAAACAGTGGAAGGAAGGTCTTTGCTTCCCCTCTCTTTGTCTGATTTACAGGGGTTGCATTAGATAAAAATGCAAACACAGAAGAGAAACAGACGTGACAATAGACATTTACAGTATGTTGTTATCAAATCCTGATGGTTGTCCATTGAAAGAACTTTCTTTAAAAAAAGCATCATTTGGGTGTATTTTTCATATTAAACAGTAATTTTTAAATTTAGATGGTAATTCCAATGAAACAGAAGTACAAGAATATTAACTAGTTCAAACTGGAAGCTGAGGTGAAGATCGTACATTTTAGCTTAACCCTTTCATCAGCGGTAGCTATATTCCTAGGTCTTTCAATTAAACTGCTATACCCATAACAAACTGCACATATATGACTACTGAAATGTCTTTATAATGTAAATACAAGGTTTGATGTTTGCCTATCTATAATTTTTATTAATAAAAGTATATTCATATTTTTCAACATTATATATTGCTATATAATTCTAGCAATAATTCTGGTTGCTAGAATCTAGCTGTAGATCACTGTATTTATCCTGGAAGGATATTGTGCCTCCTGTGAAGTGCCACTGGCATATATGCTAGGTTGAGGCACATAGCTAACACACCACAACCTGCTATGTTAAACAGACTGGGACAAGCTCTAGTAAGGCCTAGACTGAGGTACCCTTAGTCCTGAATTCAGCAGTATTACCACAAAATAACTGAATATTTTTTTTTTCCTTAAGATGCTCAAAATGTGAGTTAAGTTGGCAAAATCTGGCTTAAGAGAAGCATATTTCAAAAGATGAACTCATTTTTTTGTATCTCCATCTGTCCTTTGTGTAAAGCATCAAGTCTGGTGATCCCACCTGAAAGACAAGACGAGCCCTGGCTCACAGTGCAGCAGCGGCCCCTCTCCTGCCAGGTCTGTCCGGCTTTCCAGGGCAGGGAGGGGAACATGCTCAAGGGAGGCTGGGTGTGAGCACCCATTTCCTGGCTCTAGACCAGCAGTTAGAGGGTCTAGATCCACAGACACCAACTACTGCCGCATGAGAAAAACCTGACATTTCTAACTTTTGCGCAATAGTGTGTGGGTGTTTTTAACTTCTTCGTTTCTTCACATTTAGTGCAAATCAGTGAATGAGCAGTACAGGCTGCTGTTCCTTTTGACTTTCACGAGGAGCTGAATTTAATTTTCAGTACTTGTAAAAATAGCAGCATTTCACTGAAAAACCTCAGAAAAGCTCACGGGGTAGGGAGGAAGTGAGCTAAACGCTTGATAGTTAGAGGTGCCAAATACCTTTGTTTCCTGTTGGTCTTAGAGTGTGCTCTGAGGCTTTGCACCTCTTTAAAAAAAACCTGGGGCACAGCTTACCAGTTTCTGTAACTACCCTGCTCTCCTCATCACAGAAAAAGAAATGGCAGTGCTGTCATTGTCACAACTTATGACAAACCCCCTATTTGTTTACTTATAATGAGTCTCTCCCCGCTCAGTGAATTACACTGCAACCCACTATATATCATATCTACAGAAAATTTAAAAGCTTCTGCTTATATTGCCTATATGGCAGTGACTAACCGTCCTGTAGCAGTGCTGGCATTGGCCCTAGTGTGCTCAATTCTAAAATCTTTATTCAAAACCTTTTTGAACCAGATTATTACTACCATCAGTGGGAGTCTGGCATAAGCAACATCCCCAGGACTAGATTGGGTCTACTGGTGTTTTTTGAAGTGTGAGAAAATTCACAAAGGTGAGCTACCATCATCAGAAGAAAGAGAATAACAGAGGGGAATAATTTGCAAACACACAATAAGCAACACAATTAAAACAAGAGGTTACAAGGAGGAGGTTTGAAAACATTTTTGCTACAACATGCTCAGGAGACAAGAACATGCAGAACTCTCTGAATATTTATCAGGGTAATATGAAAAAAACCACAGCACTGCAAATCATCAGCCCCTGGTATATATGAAACAGTAACCTAAGAATAAGGACCAAAACAAGAGAATTGCATAGATATGACTGACATTTACCTACACATCTGTAATTTCTTGCCTCATAGCCTTCAGGACAAGTTTCTCTAATGTTCCTTCTAGTCCTGGAGAAAGGTATTCTGCTGTTTCTATACTCTGAGAAGGAGCTGTAGAGATTTGAGGAGTGCCTGTAATATTGTTGAGGTTGATAGTTGTCTCTCACAGGGGAGAATTGAGCATAGCTATAGCTATTGTAATAGGCACCATAATTTGGCAATCTCTCCAATCCAGCGCAAGATTTCCCATCACCTAATAAATGTTGTCCAGGTGGACAGATACACTTGAAGCTGCCGGGGGTGTTGGTGCATTGAAATGCACAGGGTTTAGGCACTTGTTCACATTCATTAATGTCTGCTCATGTGACATGATCCAGAGCAACAAACCATGTGAAAAGGAGAAAAAACAAACAAACAACAACACATAACTATATGTATATTTATATATACATATATACTTATCTCAGCCTGTGGAACAAACTGAAGACATAAAAGTGAGATCTTGAAGGCAGTAAAATATGGAGAACACAATGCCAAGCAGGAAGGTTATTCTATCCTGTACAGTAATATACCTTTATTCTTCCCATAAGGCTGCTTGTGACATAAGACTGTGCTCACGTAGGACAAGAACTCTGCTGAAACTCTTGCCTCGAGTGTTACTGAAGGTAAGGCATGGCTATAAAACAGGGATCCAAGTCTGTTCCCCTGCTTTTGCAGAAGCAGAGCCATGTGATAGCCTGAAAGCTGCCAGCTGTGGTTCCTGCTGGTTACCAGAAAAGACGCACTCTGAGAAATAAGCGGCCCTTAGGACCCACGCTGTTCATCGTTTCAGCCTAAGCTGCTCACTACTACTTCAATAATTATTTTTTTTCTTAAGGGCTCCACAGATGGGTGGGAGAAGCTGTCAGGCCCTTCTTTACAGGAGGATACTTAACATGGAGCATTCTTGAGAAGTACAGCATTAGAAATTCATTCAAACTGGCACTGCAGGAAGCTCAAAAGCTCCGATACAGTTATTGTACCCTGCGTCAGGGGAAAAATCAGGTCTCGAGGATGTGTCACAGGGCTGCAGGGAAGGAGGTCAGGTATGTTCTAACCTTTCATGTTGTTATTGGTCATTCCAGCTATGAAAGGTTGGAGACTTAACAGTAAATATTAATTCACTTCCGTACAATTAAAAAATATAATTTTTTTTTCATAAGGAATGCTTTTTTTTTTTTAAGTTGTTTTCCTTTAAATTGTAATCCAAAGTAATTTGACCACCCTAGCAGTAAATATCCATCCTTAAATCAAAACAGAGTAGTGAGCATACAAAGTACGGTAAAGGATTTAAGGATATAACATGATGAGTGTCCTTCACGCAAAAGAAAGTAAATATGAGTGCTCTTGGATGCTGTAGGACCAGGCCTTCCCCCACAGTCTCTCCTGCACTACCAGAAAGAAGTTTTATAAAATTTTCATCAAGTTTCTTCAGGCCCAGCTGAAAATGTGACATATACAGTATTCCTTTTCAAACTTACATTCATTCTTTACTAGAAAAAGACAAAAATCTGCTAATTCCAAACAGGAATGTGCAACTCCGCAGTGACCAGAAATTAATAACCTGATATTAACATTCATAACAACATATCTATAATTGACATATATTATAAACCTTTTTTTACTAGAATTTAAAGCTGATCTTAATGGTGATTCAATAAGGGTTTAATTATTTCATATTAGTGGAAAGTGTGTATTCTTTAAATCATTATTGTAAAAATGCCATTAAGCTAGCGTTATTACAATTTCATTTTGGTTCCCTCTGAACACAGTATTTTGAGCATAGTTTGTAACCCTCCAAGACACAAATGCATGATAATGGTATTTAAAAAGTAATACTCTTCAGAAACATAGTAGAATATCAGATTACATTTTTATTAAGCGTTTAATACTTCATAGATTTTAAAGTTTCAAAGAATTTTTGGGGGTATTAATAATTAAATGTTTTGAGAGTTGGAAATCCAGGGATAGTTATTGCAGAGTATTGCAGTATTTTCCAATTGTTATTTCACAAACACGTAACTGAAACTTTATATATTAGTCGAAATATCATTAAGGTAATATTGTCAGGTGTTTTAAACACGAGAACTTCATTTTTAATACAGCAACAACTGGTACAATTTTAAGTTTATATTCCTTCATTGCGTGCTTAAGATGAAAGACCTATTACTCATATACATGTAAAAGAATACTGAAACTCGTTATTTCCTTAGCGCTCAACTATTTTCTAATTGCTGGGTTTAACATTCTTTACCTGCATAAAGGTATGTGCACTAACATCTTTTTACAACCACCAAGGTCCTTGGAAGAAGTTGTGGGTAAGCAATATAAGATTATCAGAGAAATAAGGAAAGAAAACAGGTGAAAATTCAAGCAATTTATTTCGTAGGATCATCCTGTGCAATACAAGCAAAACTGAAGGCAGCAAGTCACTTGCATTTATACCATAGGCATACCTGTGAGA
This sequence comes from Pygoscelis adeliae, assembly GCF_000699105.1. Classification (NCBI taxonomy): domain Eukaryota; kingdom Metazoa; phylum Chordata; class Aves; order Sphenisciformes; family Spheniscidae; genus Pygoscelis; species Pygoscelis adeliae. The sequence continues at coordinate 1,622,275 of NW_008824896.1, read as the reverse complement.
ACTGATTGCTGACTGACTGGTAAGCCTAAGTCTCCACTGGACAGTATCCCTTTGATTATGCACTATGAGTATTAAATATTTACAAGAACAATGTGAAGTGACTTTGAAACTGAAATAGCTAAATTCTCATGCATTCTTTAACCTGAAGAATATCTGATTTTAAATTCTAGATAGCCTTGCACGTGATATATGCAAAATGCTTTAAAACAGCTTTTGATAATGCCCTTCCATCTGCGATACGGCATGTGGAGATCCAACATAGTTCACAGAAATATTGTAATTTACTTAAATGGGCATGCATATATCTATGGGTGTTGTGATGACAAATAGGCGTCTTATCCCCATCTAACGGACACGGAATTGTGGCACAAAGGACTTTACACAGGGTAAGAGTGGCACACGTAGGAACCAGGTTCAATTCTTCTGTTTCAGTCTGGGGCCCTACTAACTTTTCAACTCTTCCCTGTGCTCACTGGAAACATTAACAATAAAAACTGAATTTTTATTGACACATGTGAACTAATATCTTTGATGCGTCTACATTTTAAATATATTTTTAAGCAGATAAAAACTCAAAGGTGCATAAAGGTCATACTTTAATTTAAGAGGGAGCTTTCAGTGCTCCTTGGTCAGAAGACAGCTTTAGAGCAGCTGCTGGTGTTTTGTGAAAATCTGTAGCACTAGACTTTATCTAGCTTATTACTGTCAGAAATTTAAATGGTTTTAATATATATTAAGGAGTCTGGGATTGATTTTATTTCAGTAGAGAGGCAGCTGGTGGAAGTAATGTCTTGGTCTACAGCCAAACAGTTTCTTATTGTAATTTAATTTCTCTTAAAAGAAACCCAAGAACATTCCTGGCTTTTGGTAGTCCAAAATCTTAGGCTGTTTAGAAAGAAAAAAAAAAATCCTGTTCTCCAAAGCAGCTATTTATCACTTATGAAAGTTAATCTTGAAGAAGTCATCCTGGAGGAATGCTTCTCTGATATAGTACATGAGAGCAACTGAAACCAACTTCACTTAGTGTCATATACCAACATTCATAAATCATCATCAGGGTGGATCAGCTATTATATGTTAAATATTCTACATAAATACAGAAAGGGTGAATCTAAATGATCCTTAGTGCCATCCTGAGGTCTGTTAAATGCCAAGGGAAGTGTTTTATGCACTTGCACTGACACCATACATTAAACTTGCCTGCTATCCACATTAGAGCTATGAGAACATCCTTCAAATGCTACGCATGTATGCGTGGGAGAAAGCTCTGCACATTTTTATGCCAAAAGGTTCTACGTAGATAGCATAGGGGAGTAACTACATGGTCAGCATTCCTGTGACTGACAGGAATCCTCCTTCCCTGCTGTGATCCACCCAAACCAGAAAGGGGAGCGTTGAGTGATAAACGCGTATCAGCTTCTTCTGCTCTACCCATATGGGGAACACCCTTCACAATTCTAGCGGGTGGGTAAGTGCGTTTGTGCTGTTCACTTGCAGAGGCGAGTTCTGTTCTCTTGCAACACACGTCCTTTGGGTGTTCTCCTTTAGGGGAATCCACATCACTCCCTGCTTGACTGCCTTCAGGTGGGAATCAATCCAGCCCAGGCTATAGCAAGGCACATTTCACTGTCCAATCAACTAACAAATCTGACCTGACTTTTATAAATTAAGCCTCTTGTGGAGTGGTAGCTTGCCACATCCATCCATCAGTGCTCCGAGACCCTTGTACACTTTGTTTTCAAAGTATGGACCTATAACAATCTCCGTTTGGAATAATTTAGTTTTGACTATTTGTTTTGAATGGGACACTTTGTTTTAGATGGATAATTTTGAACTTCAGAGCAAATTTGTCTACATAGCATAGTCTTCAAATGGGATAGCATTGTCGGATATGTCACAGCAGAAAGCCCAGCCAAAAGCAGCAGCAGAAAATATGTGATACTGATGTGATTGGACAGCTTACCCACACAAGGTCTTCCAACTCCCTGGGACCGATATCCTCTTGGACACACACAACGGTAACTTCCTCGTGTGTTCTCACAAATCTGGTTATAGCGGCACTGGTGGGTTCCATCCCGGCATTCATCAATGTCTGCAAGTGACAAGGCAAGGGGAAGCAGTCAGATTTTTCTTGGAACTTCTTACAGCTTTAAACTTCTTAATGTAGAAGAAATGCAGTTAAGCCACAAGTGAATTTGGCCCTCTAGATAGATTTGGCCTCTGAACGTACACTTGTCTTACCTGGTGCCATGATTAGGCATTACTCTATAACAGTTTGTGTTACAAATCATGATCTGTGTTTCACAATCTGAAAGCAGATTTTGAGCAGATACACAGATAAATTTTTCAACCTTATTGCATTTACACACACTTTTCCCGTTAATTTTCAAAACTTTTCATTGAGGTTTCCAATGTGATCAGCTACTCTCCAAAGAGACATAATCCATCTTCCCATCATATCCCACTAGAAAAAAAGATTTGGTACTACATATAACATATGTTATGATTAAAGGCATCTCTGATAAGCAGCAAGGACCTGTTATCTTGATTCAGAGCTCCTGAGACAAACTCTTAAGAAAGCATTCACACATGGGACAAAACATTTCAGTCAATGAACAATCTGTAGAATTGAAGGTGACAATGCAGAAAAGATGCTGAGGAAAACCTTACTGTTCTTTCTTAAGAGCAATGGAAAACTAGAAGTGGCAAGGACACATCTATTCTTTTAATACCAATTACAAAAAAGTTAAATACGTATGTTTCCATAAATGAAAAAAAGTTGGTGCCTTAATGTGCAAATCTTAATAACTGGAGATGGACTATCTCCAAGATTTTTGTTTTTTTTTTTTTTAATAATGCATTGTTGTCCCCGTGTTTACATCATTGCACAATACATTAACACTTCTACTCACCAATACAAGTTCCATTTTCTGCTTTGGTCATTCCATTGGGACAGAGATCAATGCACTTATAGCCACCACGGGTGTTTTTGCAAAGTTGATCAGGCCTGCATACATTCTGCCTGCACTCATTTACATCTTATTTAAAAAAAAATAAAACAAAACAACCAAGAATGGAAATGAACTCGCTTCCTTATGCTCAGTTCCTAAAGAGCAGAATAATCCAGCTGTAATTATGCTGTGTACATGCATTTGAATGCATTTCATGCACATTTATCAGTCAGCCCAATTTCCACTTCCTCTGGCTTTTAGTACTGCTTTATGAACAAATTCAGAAATACATACCAAGTATGTAATCCATAGTAGGATTTTCCTTCATAAAGGTTTCCAATAACAAATATAGCAACAAATAAATGTTGAACTATGTCAATTGGGAAAGAGGGAATTAACATTCAAAAATTCATTCATACCCATGCATTTTCTGCCCTTTAGCTGGTATCCTGGATCACAACCACAGCGGAAACTTCCTATAGTATTGAAGCAACGCTGTTGACAGGAGTTGGACTCTTGACACTCATTAACATCTGTTGAACAATACAAATCCTTGATACCATAGCTGTGAATTGCCTTGTCGTCATTTACCTGAACAGCGTTTCAGTTGAGTCAACATTCTGGACTCTGCTTTGAGCTCTAGTTATTACACTATTGAAGTATGTTCAGAAGTGTTTACTTCTCTCACTTCTTTTTAAAAGAAAATGCACATGGGACACAAAAGCAAGAATGTTAGGTTATTCCCTGATAGGATTTTAAAGATGGAAAAAGCAAAAGGTTTCAAAAAAAACAAAAAACAAAAACAAAAAACCCCACCACACAAAAAAAACCCCAAACCACAAAAAAACTCCAAAACCAACCCCAAAAAACAACAACCTTAATAATGAAAATTTATAGACAATGTATTTGGAGATGCATCTTTTAAAAAGTTACTTTCAATTGTGTGAAAGACAGCATTTTAAGTTTATGAAAGCTAACACCAAAAACCAAAGACTTCTCCATACCTTGGCAGCTAAATCCATCAGCTGTCCTCCTAAAGCCATTCCCACATCTAACCACACAGCGGTATGAGCCAATGATGTTTTCACAGTCTTGGCCAGCATGGCAGGTATGTCCACCTAACGCACACTCATCAATATCTATAATTAAAACAAGCTGTAAACCTCACTATGCAACACAGATTAAGCAGTGTCTTGAACATGATCAACTATGAAACACTTGATTGCGAATATATTCAGATATGAAGTAATTAGAATACCACCAATAAATTAAATTCTTATGATGAGAAAATGGCCCAGCCCAAACAGAACATTTCCCTAGCGATTTAAGTGCCATGGGGCTTTTTGTATCCAACCTGTCCACAGCAATACTTATCTTACCCTGACACGTTCTACCATCTGCAGAGATAGTGAGGCCTTTTGGACAGGAGCAGTAGTAAGATCCCATGGTATTATGACAGCTATGGGAACAAGGATTTCGCACAGCACATTCATCTTCGTCTGGAACAAGGAAACATTTGAAAAACCAGTGAGACTTCACAAGACTTTACAAGAAACTATACCAAACAAACCCTTCATAAGAGGTAAATGTCTGGTAGAGCCCACAGGACAAAACTAGATCTAGCAATAGAGCAGCTTCACAGAAACGGTTCAGCGGTGCGTTCTCCACTCTTATTTTTACGGTTACCAAACCTACACTAACACGGCTTGCTGGAATCTTTCATTAGCTCTGCAGGACTGGGTCACTACCGCAGTAATGAATGTTTGATACAATCTTTTCCAGAGAATCTCTTTACAACAGGACAGATGGGTTTCAGTGATAGACTTAAGATTTCCTAGATACATGTGCAAAGATTACTACATGTTCCATATTAAAGTTCTAGAACTCATAATGTTTTACAGACAATACTGCAAGTGGAAAATTGTTTTAGTGACCTTATTTTCAGTTTTCCTGGTTTTAAACCTTTTGGATGATTTAGTGTTTGTTTCTTGTATAATTTCCTTGATTTATAAGCTTTCAAGGGGCAATGAAATAAGTCCACAAAAGTATATCAGATGATTGTTCCCTAAAACAAATGTGACTCAGTCATCTAGAGGAGACAGCTAAAATGCTCATAACTGTCTCTTCACCTCCATCTCCCAAGCAGGAACTTGTGGGCTATTGTGTAGGTTGCCAACACTCGTCCTTCCCTCCACACAGATCATGTTTCCTTTGCAGGCTCAGCAGATACTGTGGCTCAATGTCCTCCAGTTGTATCTGAGGTACTGATGAAAAGCTGTCTGGGCACTACTTATATTCTAGATGAGTACAGAAGTGAAGTATTCATCTGCCTTTGGATCCACACCCTTTTATCGACGGTAACTTACACTTTTTGAAGTACGTACTGCATGCTTTGAAACTCTAGATAAAGGTGATGTAGATTCTGGTGGTTGAGTACTGCATCCAGCTCTGGGGCCCCCAGCACAAGACAGACATGGACCTCTCAGAGCAGGTCCAAAGGAAGGCCATGGAAATAGTCAGAGGGCTGGAACACCTCTGCTACAGAGAAAGGCTAAGAGAGCTGGGGTTGTTCAGCCTGGGGAAGAGAACGCTCTGGGGAGACCTTATTGAGGCCTTTCAATAAATAAAGAGGTCTTATAAGAAAGATGGAGAGACTTTTTACCAGGGCATGTAGGGGCCCTGGTAAAGGGCCAGAACAAGGGGTGATGGCTTTAAACTAAAAGAGGGTAGATTTAGATTGGAAATAAAGAATAATTTTTTTATGATGAGGGAGGTGAGATGCTGGAGCAGGTTGCCCAGAGAAGCTGTGGATGCCCCATCATTAGAAGCATTCAAGATCAGGTTGGACGGGGCTTTGAGCAACCTGATCTAGTGGAAGGTGTCCCTGCCCATGGCAGGGGGGGTGGAACTGGGTGATCTTTAAAGGTCCCTTCCATCCCAAACCATTCTATGAGTCTATGATTACACACTACCCTTGTCACATCATTACCTGAACAGTAAGGCCCAGTTGAGTCCAAACCAAACCCAGCAGGGCACTGATTGCTACGATCTCCTGTATGGTAAAGGAAGCACGTGTTACTCGTGGATGAATATATGGCCATTTTATTACTTTTAAAAAACCCTTTAACATTAAGAATTGCAGCCTAGCTATTTATAAAAGATTTATTATACTTGGACACTAGAGTAGAAGCTTTTAAAATCCAGACTTTAGTGGTTTTTCCACTTGGGCACTAAAAGTCAGTAGTACATGATTTTTGCTGTTTTGAAAAACATTAAACGGGTGGGGGGTTTCCCTCAGAGTGGCTGCAAGTTGCATCCCAGCCTAGTACATCCTGCAAAGTACCTTCATAAAGTTTTCATTATTAAAAGAATAAAGACCGTCCAGTTTCACTTCACTTAAAAGGAGGGAAATAAACCCAAACCAAAGCACCATGTCATAGATTGTGGGAAGTCACTGTAGAAGAACACAAGTGCGTACTATGAACTGCAGTGGTAAAGTCTGGTAGAGACTGCTCAAAGACCACATGTATTTTGCCGCTTAAAAATTGATTCAATAAATCTGAAATTTTAAAAAAAGCAGTATATTAATTATTGGGGGAAATAAATGCAAGTTCAGTAAAGGCTTGGCCAGATTTATGCAAGGGCATAACTTGATCTGGAGACTTCCTTTTATCAGACCTCTTTTTAAAATGGAAAAAAAAAATCTTACTTGGTTTTCAAATTGCACAATGAGTTCATAGTCTGGCAAGTGGGAAAATCATTATTTTACTTCATTTAGAATGTTGTTATTGAAAAGAAAGACTGAGATAGGCAATCCCACTGTTTCATTTACTTTCAAACCTGAGTTACTTCATTTGAAAGATCATGTTAAGCCTTACTGTGTAAAAAAAGCCCAAATAGTATTTAAGAAGATAACAGGACATTCTGCTAACCAATTATGACTTCTCAAAGGAATACCTGCTTACACAAATACATGCCCTGTTCCTTAAGATCACTTGGGTAAAAGGTTAACAAAAGCCAGCAGTTAGCAATGCTAAGACACAGTACAACAGATGATGGAGCTACTAGCTTGCCACCTCTGTCTTAGGACTCACCAGATTTACAGACCATACGTAAGCATGTGTCTACACAGCGCTGCAGAACTGTGCACCATTCATATCTGGCCTTAAAAAAGTATATCCATAAAGTACCAGTAAAGTTTTCAAGCTGCAGCTCAGCATCATATTTTCTGCATATGCCAAATAATTCCAGAGAAGTTCAATCTGAGGAATGACTTAGGACATTTTACCCATTTTAGTGCTGAATTTTGAATGGTCTTCCACCTTGTTACTACCTTACTTACATTTATGTGGTTTTTGCTGTGAGAAGAAAATACACAATCCTTTTTCTTAATAGCTATGCAAAACCAAACCCAAACATAAAAACCCACCAACACTTGACCCCACACAAAAGCGACGGTAATTTCATTTTAGAGAATGAAAGGTACATGCAAGGAAATGGAGAAATATTTTAGGTTGACTATCTGAAGCTATGGGTGATGCTATTAGCAGTGTCAGCCAACGCAGACGTACATCATCAATGAGAACTACAGGTGAAGAGTAAGTGCAAACTGCAACAGCTTTTACATATTAGTCTATGGGTATATTAACAAGACATGTAGGTCCCAGGATCTACAAAAAGTTACCCAAGTTTCACAGCATTTCCTCTTTCAAGGCCATAACCAGCTTTTGAGAATATAGGTAATGAATTCTAGGAAGCTAGTATATTATTTTTCCATTGTTTTAGTTTTGTGAAAGATTAGAACAATACCTTTTGCAATGGAAGCATGGATTTTAAAAGCCACAGTTTCTTCCAGTGGGTTGTACTCTGTTGTAATAGAGGAAGCATGGAGTGTTTCCACCAAGAAAGGCATCTTTCCTTTAGTGTAATCATAGGTGATAGTGTGGTTCCATGTATAGGGAACACTAACTCCATCTATAGTGAAGAGACGAGTAGAATGGGCATACAGTTGCCCAGGGCCGGTTTGAATGTAGTCTTCTGTGTAATCCTGAAACGGCAAGATTCAGGCATCAGCCACTGAGTACAGCCAACACCACTGTGGTCTTCCTATTTTAAAGTGGTATGAGATGTATTGCGAGAAAGGGTTTTTTCTTAACAGCTGAACAAGTTGTATTTCACACAACACATGCCTTTTTTACTCTTATTTTAACTGTTGAATCTTAACAGCATCTGGTATATTTCTTTAAATAAGAAACAGGCTGTGGTACTGAGCATCCTGATGATGGGGGCCACAGCTGATCATTTCCAAAAAAACCTGAAAATTATCTTATGTTCAATAACAATCTTTTCAGGTCTAAATATTTCTTTTGTATCCCAAGTCAGATGCTGACAACATGTGCTAAATAAACAACTAGTAGAGAAAAATTTTGCCACTGAAAAAAAGGTATAAATATTGGACATGTTACATATTACAGTGTATCAAAATATCAAGAACTTCGTATGTATTTATTATACTGTGGGATTAATACATTAGAACATTTTCACTGGTTACCTACTACTAACTAATTACCACCTTTATAGAAACAACTTTGAAGAATGTTCTTTCTTTTACAGTAAAACCAATTATCAAGCACCTGGTTTTAAACCAAAACTTTAATACCACATATTATATTAAGCAAAACGTTTTTCCTGTCTTAACCAAACCAAAAAGATAGAAAAACAGTTCCTTTGAACTCCATCCTTCTATCAGGAGTACAAGGTCAGCGATAGAAGCTATCTTACTAGGAGCAGTAGAGAATATCTCCTAGAAACAATAGGCAGGGCAACTCAGTAGCAAGATTATAACCTTTTGCCATACGATCACACAAACTGCCCTGTTTTCAGATGAATTGCAAAATAGGACTGTTTGCCATAATAGATCTCTCCACAAGACAAAGTTGTGATGCTATAGCAGAGAAAGAGGCACATCGTTAACAGCATCATGACAGCGTGCATGATAAGAACACATTAAATACCCTGTGATGTAATTGATTTAGAATCTGTTAATCCTGTCTTTGCAACTTTATCAGAAACAGGAATGTTTCTCTGCCAGACTACGTATAATTTTAGCTGCAAACAATCATCAGTAATATTCAGAAGTTTTTGCAAGGCGCCATGGTATAAAAGAGCTGGTGTCATCCTCAGAGAAGCCAAAAAGTCAAGACAGGTTTAAGATGCACCTTTATAGCTCTATTGAAAGCAACACCTGACATGCCTGCCTGCGATAACTAGCCCCAAAGACACTTCTCAATACTACCTTCTAACATCTAAAAGTCTTGAGTGACCAATACTGCCTTCCTGAGGACAACTTTTTGTTTTCCAAGGCAATGTTAACATCTGTCAATTAAACCAGGCACAAAGTAAGTTACATACAGTAAAACAGTTTTCAGGACTTAGTGCCTACTGCTTTAATATAGATGAGAGAGGAAGTATGTATCGATGAGAGAAGGGGGTGGTATCTCGAGCAGCTTTACCTTCACATTAACATCAGCTACTGACTGGAGCTGCAGCACGTGGCCACTCACAACAACATCCAGCAGCAAGGCTCCGTCTGGATCCAACCCCCGGCCAATATGAGTCATTCGCAGAATCTCACCTATGAATTTTGAGAGCACATCACTTTATAAACATCCTAACCAGAGACTCACATTAGCCACACAGTAGCTGAATTGGGATCCCTTGAACAGTTATTTTATACTCATTTTTTATAAGGCATACCATGCCTATAATAAAAAACATTACATGTTTCAAATTACAGCTCCAGAAGCTGTATTTAAGCCTCAGAAAGCCATAGTCATTCAGAAAATATTGGTGTAAGCACAAGACTCAAAATTCAGCAACAGTTATGTGCTATTTTTTAAGAAATGCAGTATCTATCAAGCTTCTTGGAAACAGAAAGAGATGGTATATCACAGGTAACTAACCAGTTGCAAACTCCACTTGAGTTTCTCTCTTGAAGACCGCATCAGTGAGCGTAAACCCATTCATTGCTTCTCCAATTTCTTTTGCAGTCGTCCAATAAACTGGGCTAAGTATAGAAACAAGTTTTCTCATCCCTGGACCTGAAAGAAATGCGACGTAACATTTGAGAGCTTTCTTCCTAACATCATGCGACCCACGTCAGTAGGATCTGAATATGAAGACCTAAAACTAGTGTAACCCTTAAGATTTAAACTAGAAATAAAAAAAAAATGTATCGGTATAATCAGAGGAATCATTTTACAAATATTAATGTAGTAGAAGTAAATATTGAAGATTCCCTTTTCCTCTCTCTGTCTCTGAAAAGTTTAGATCAGTTTCTCCAGTGACACTTAATGAAATGAAGTGGTGAAAACCAATGTTGCACAGAATTCAGCCTGGCTCAAGGAAAAAGGTGATAAAAAGTAATAAAAAGCCTACCAAGGCTCCGAGGGACGTTTGTAATCTTTGCTTGTATTACTCTAGTTTCAGAGTCAGGGCTCTCTGTTACTGTGGCATTCAGGAAAGCAATTCCAAATTCAATACCATTAATATTTCCAATGACGCTGCCTTTAGCACGTGAAGGCCCACCTATGCAGGGGAGCGAAGGGAGGAAAGAAAAAAAAAAAAAAAAGGCCCGTGTGAAAACTCTGCTGTCTGATATTTTGGGGGAGAGAAAATTCAGAAATATTGTCCAGCATTTTAAGAAGTAGGGATATTTCTGCGTATATTACTACATTATTTGCAAGAATAAAGCTCACAATCTGCAAATAACAGGATGCTGTACATGTGGTCTGAGATATATGCACAGTTACATGGGAATCACCTCTGTCTGAAAAGCAACAATTGTTTAACAGTGTACTCTCGTGCTATGTAACAGGTTAACAAAAAATTTATCCAGCTGAAGTTGCAGGGGAGATTTAAGCCAAAAAAATTAAATTACTTGGTAATTTAATTGCAAGTTAACTCACCAGGACATGCTTGGGTATTACACCTGGATATTTGGGAGGAGTCTCCAGGACAAGGCCGTCCACGATTTAACGGGGCTGGATTGCTGCACAGGCGTATTCGGGTCTGCTCTCCTCCTCCACAAGAAGCAGAGCATTGGCTCCATGTTTGCCACTGCTCCCAGTTTCCATCCACTGAAGAAAGAAAGAATGAAGAAAGCGACTTTTCATTTTAAATGTTTCAGGCTGCATCGGCGATGCTTTTGTGTCATTCCTTCTTGATGGAACCAATGTGATAGAGAAAATAAATAGCTCAAAGGATGACAAAAACACCTTAATGGGCAGGCGTGAACACTTCTCCCTTCACAAGCACACCACCTTTAAAATTTTGTTTGTATATCAGCTGTATTGGAGACAAGGAGTCTCCTCCAGGGGATGTTTCCAGTACAATGGTTGGAGATTTAGCAAGAGCTGGGTCAAATTCTTCCCTATGTCATGTTGAAGAGTTACCACTTCATGGCTGGCCAGGGAAGCTTTGTACAGTGTCAACTACACGTGTCCCTCCGCACAATCATGCAAGTCCTCCCCTAGGGCTGCATACAGAGAGGTCTGCTGTGCAGGTAGTGAGCTCAGGTTGGCTTTGGGTGGCTGCCTATGCATCACTCTACGGGGAGAAGAGATATACAACCAACTGCTGCCTGACTTCCGCCTGCTGCTCTCCCCAGGAAGTTCTGCAAAGATACCTCCTGCCAGTCTCTGCATCTGTTCCCTGAAAGTATCAGGCTACAAGGCAGCCGATTTCAAAACTGAAAAACATTGTTGCATGTATGCAGATCCATCACAAACCAGTTTGTACAGAACAGCTGTCAATATTCAGACTCTCCTGTCATAGTTTTTGGTAGCCTGTCACTGGAGAGACAACCTAGCTGTTTAGAGCTTTGAGCGCTTTTACTCCTACGAAGAAAATACCTGAGGTTGCATGGGTATAAAATTGACGGAAACCAAACAAACCATAAATCTTGCAAATAAAGAACACATGTTCTATCTATCCAAACACTCACAAGAGGTCAATTAGATTTGGCTTGAAGTACATGTGTGCAGGAGTTTGCACAGCCTCCTCTTGGTAGTATGGCCTCGATAGCAACAGATGATACGATAGGAACATGACTGTACACTGTGTGAACATAGTATCTGGAAATGCCTGATCTGATATGACATTTGCCCAAAACTGGCAATGATAAGAGGAAAGTAACAATGAAAAAAGTTTGCTTAAGACAACCATTAGCCAAAATAACAGTAATGAGGGAACTGAAAAGTACAAAAGCAGCAAGAAAATTTGCAATTGGGGAAGATAAAGACAAGCAAGAGGAGGGTAAACAAGGAACAATCAGACTGGGCTTGGCACTGCAACCTCCATCGAGACCAAATGGAGAATTATCCTCATGCGCCACGAGCAGCTGGTATCCGGCTAGTGGGGGCTGATGCTATGGGGTGCAACAAGCAGAAGTCCACACCTCGGGTGTGCGGATGTGGCCTCATTGGGGGCTTTGTCACCAGTGTGTGGGTCAGCAGGGTGTTGAATGAAGGTACGCATAAAGTTGGAGCTCCTGCATCTTCCACAGGAGGAGGGCATGGAAAGCGGTGTGCAGAGAGGAGGATTTTAATATTTTTAATATAATTTTTATATTAAATATAAATATTTTATATAAATATAAAATAATTTTTAAATTATTATATCAGAATTAATAATAATAATCCCTTTCTAGGATGAGTTACAGAAGAGTGTTCAGAAATTTGTAGGTGTTTAGTAAGCGTCTAGCATTGTGGTTTATCTCCTGTATTGCTGATATTGATCCTGAATGTGTAAGTTCACTGATTGCCCCTTAGTTATGTATTGTCCATGAATCAATTAACTGCTTTGATTGTCATTTTATTTAAAGCATTTGAGCTGAGCATTCTTCTCTGCTCCTGGAATACATTACGAGAGTTCACTGGGAGCCTCATAAACTGTATTTACTGTAAAAAAACTAAGTAGAATTGCTAGGTGTAGGAGAGATTTTTGTATGCTATTTCCTGTTTTGAATTATTCCACCTCATTTTGGGAAAATCTAACAAGTGAAGGGGAAAATCCTTGTTAAGGTGACAGTCATTTAAAGAAAAAAGTGAGAGTGGATTATTAGATTGTATGAAATTGTAAGTAATTACAGGAACGTTCTACATTCCTTTCATTATATGAAAATCTTACATACATTATATATACCCTGAAGTCTTCCGGGGAAAGCTGGATTTAATTTCTCTGTTAGTCTGAGCACTCACCGGGGCACAGTTCAGTGCTGCATCTCTGGATCTGCATGTCAGCCCCTGCACATGCCCTTCCACCACTGGCAGGGTGAGGATTGTCACAGGTCCGGTATCGCCTCATCTGGCCTCCGTTGCACGTTCGACTACAAGTTCCCCAACTACTCCATGGGCCCCAGTTGCCATGAACTGTAAAAGTAAGTCAGATTTTATCTGTCTTCCTCTTAATAACAGATACTTAAAACCAGACAGTCAAGCTAGGAATATATACCTATTGGACAGTAACTTTTAAATTTCTTTTCCAAAAATAAAAATAAAAAAACTAGACAATTAAAGATCTAAGAAAGTTATCTTGTCCAGCATTCAGCAATTTCTCAGAGTATATTAACCAACTCCAGAACGTCGTCATTTGTAGGAAAGTATGCAGCACATATTATTAACCAAATGAGTGACTACACTCTACTGTAAGATACAGGGATATTCACTTTGCAGTACTTTCCAACTGGACAGTTGTAACTTTAGAGAGGTGTGTGACCTCTGACAGTCCAGCAGGACCTTATGCACCAGCTGCTACTGGCTTGTGCTCCTAATAATTCATGTTTAAAATTTCCCAGTCATGCTGACTGATGAAGAGATGCTTTCACTCTTGCCAGGCACCTAATATCACTTGCCTGTGTTCAGACCCCCTAATTTTTGTGGGAGTGTGTGATTTGTGGAGGGCTTCCTTCTTCTCGTGCATACATACAAACCCAGTAAGTGGATAAGCAGCCTAACCTAAAGCACTTACTTGGACAAGGATCACTGTTGCAAAAATCAATTTGTATGTCGTTTCCTTCACATTTGTGACCCCCAAACTGTGGGGCTGGGTCTGAGCAGTGGCGCGTTCTCTGCCTGCTGCCTCCTCCACAGGACACGGTGCAGGCACTCCAGCTGCTCCACGTGCCCCACTTACCGTCCACTGGTGAGAAAGGCATAGCATGGTACAGTTATAGTCTCTGACATTAGAAATAAAGAAAATCAGTGCTACATCAGGGTAAAACTGACTGTAGGATGTTATTGACTCTCTTTCTAGAACATCTCAGCTACATAGTGACTTCTACATAGGCATTTCCAGGAGTGAAAGCTGGAGAAAGGCATGACCTGTCTTTTAAATAACCTGTAAGCCTGACCAGAATCAGGGTCAGGGCTCACTCAGTCCTCAAGCTCAGTCACTCTCACATTTTTAGGTATCTGTAAGCAAGTCAAACCATATACAAAATAGTCCCCACACTGGGCAGATGGCCAGTACGAGTGCCATCCCAAAAACCCAGTCTTCGCTTGTGCATCCTCCTCTGGCTGCAGCTGCACTGTCTGAAGATGTAACCATCACCACCTTCTCCCCCCTCCTTCCTAACCAACCTTTGATTTAGTGGCTCAGCTGTTTATAGGAGTTATTACTAAATTATCTCACGTGAGCCAGGTCTAAGCAGTTAAGTAGTAGGGTCTTTGATCTCCCAAGACATGGTGACACAAACTGTTACAGGTACATCCATGTGAGCACTTGAGTTGGTGGCTGAGAATAAACTAGCTGTAAGCAATAGCATCCTCAGCAGCAGCACATCGAGCCAGATAAATGTGCAACATCGAGCCCCCAGTTGCTCGACTACCACAAGGTCAGTTCTCTCTTCTACCAGTTGATAGTTACAGTGGGGACTCAGCATAGGATCTGGCATGTGCAAAATGGAGCGTGAAGCCAGAAGAATCTAGTCTAAACTGCTGCACACTCCACTTCATGAAATTTCCCTTCATTATCCCTGCACTCAGCCAAATACGGAGATCGTACTTGAAAAACATGAGTTTTCCTATCCAGTCATGAAGGACTCATTGAAATGTGGAAGAAAAGGATAAATTAATTACAGAACCTAGGAAAATTTTTAAAAAAGAAATGTTTAGGAAACCTTTAATTTAACTGCCAAGGATTTAAAATGCTGCTTTTGCACAGTGGCAGGGTAAAAGAAGAGAGATGAGGATAGGAGAAGAAATCCCATATGTTAGGTCTATAGAGGGATGCTAAAGATAGTGACGGGCCAGTGAAAATAAAAGGCTCAAATGGAATTTTTTCAGGGACTACACTTTTGGAACTGGAAAGCTTTTGATATAAATTAAGTAGAATTTGGAAAGAAAGTGACAAGTTTGACGTTGTTCTCTTTGTGTCCAACACATCTTACCTGGGCAGCGTCTCTTGTTGCAAACCTGCATCTGTGCATCAGACCCCTCACAGTATGATCCGTCATGTGAAGGAGGAGGGTTATTGCAGAGCCTCAGTCGTATCTGAGTACCCTTCCCGCAAGTCTCGCTGCAAGGACTCCAAGGCAGCCAAGAACTCCACTCACCATCAACTGCAAAGGCAGCACAGCCATAAAACTGTTTCAACTATACAGCTGCTTCAACTTGAAATTACAGCTCCACAGCCTAAGGCAAAAAAGCTACGTAGTTTAATATCAATAAATGAAATATTCTGAATAAGCCCCTGAAAAAACCTTCACCTTGAGCAACAGCTGAAACAGATCAACAGTTTCCAAAAGAGAGATTAATTCTTTCCTTTTTGTTTTCTGAATACATCACTTCGCCTCACTACAATCTTGGAACACCAGAACTGAACACTTGATCAAATCTGGTGTTTTCATAAGTTACCTGGCCTTGACTGTCCTGTGCTAGGCTGAAGATGTCAGCAGG
The DNA here is from genome assembly GCF_000699105.1 of Pygoscelis adeliae. Classification (NCBI taxonomy): domain Eukaryota; kingdom Metazoa; phylum Chordata; class Aves; order Sphenisciformes; family Spheniscidae; genus Pygoscelis; species Pygoscelis adeliae. Next base: position 1,606,368 of record NW_008824896.1, on the reverse strand, counting down.
GGAAGGGGCATGCTAGCTAAAAGCTGGTACACAACTTCAGGGGCTACCAGTAAGCAGGAGCCAGAACTGATTTTGTTGCCAAGATCTAGAGAAATTAATCTCAGGCCAGTGCATGAACATTTGGCATCGCGGTGGTAGCAGAGCCAGGGAATAAGGGAAAAATCAATACAATAAAAATTGTGTAGAAGGAAACACGCCACTGGTGAAGGGTTATGAATAAACTACAACCTGTCAAATGCGGGAAGTACTACACAAAGACAGGAAGAAAACCTGAACATTCAGCTCATCAGGAGAAAGATGTGGCTGAAAATTAAAACAACAGAGGAAAACATACAGATAATGTCTTAAATTATTAACTATCGTGTTTTACATGGCTTTTTAATAGTTGGTGGTTTTGGGGTTTTTTAATTTATTTTAATTGGCTTTGCAGAATAGGTTTAGAACAGTGAGTTTTACTCTGTGAGAACATGGGTACCAAGTACTGGAAAACATCAAAATACAAAATTAACATTTTTATTGGGGGGAGGGGGGGAGGGGGGGAGAAATTGCTGAAAATATTCCTTGCCCTTACTTTTGTGACTTCTGTTTCCAAGAACTAGTGCCACTCAATAAATTACAAGCAATTTTAAAACAAAAAAATTGGGAGTTTAATTCTTTCAGAATTTAATATTTTGAAACAAGCCGAGAGAATTCGGGTTTGGAGAAAAAAAGAAACCTATATGGGAAGCCCCTTGTTCAATTAATTTTAAACCACTCTTCTCTTACCTGGGCAAAGCCTAGTATTACACATGACTGAATCCACAGCACTGCCATCACAGGGCTTCCCGCCGTGCTGAGTTGGTGGGTTACTGCAGGTTCTGGTTCTGGTCTTGTTACCTTGTCCACAGCTCTTCGAACACTCTTCCCATAGCCCCCACTCTGACCAGTTGCCATCCACTAAGAAACAGAAAACCCCTCAGTTTGAATTAAAAAATATTTTTGCAGTATTTATTGAAATTTCCTCTTCCTTTCCACAAAAGTCAAAATGAATTCCAACTTCTTAGAAAAATTAATCTGTCATGAAGATCCATGGTGATAACGGTTCACTGTTAGGGCACTTAACATAAAGCACATTAAAAGTATCAATTCATTAAAGAAATACCTGGACATGGCTTGTTGCGGCAGCTGCGCATGTCTGTATCAGGCCCCTCACACCTCCTCCCACCATTTGCTGGAAGAGGGTTGTTGCACTGACGGACTCGCTCCTGAACACCTTGACCACAAGTTACGCTGCAAGCTTGCCATTCAAGCCAATCAGAAAATCCACCATGCACTGCAATGGGAAAAATGATGCTCTGTAACATGCCTGTGCTTATAACTCTCTTAGATTGATACAGCGAAGTGAAAAATACACTCCATAAGCCACACTCGGAAATCCAACTCACTTAATGTCTTCATTACTGCAGAAATACCTTACTACAGTTCAGAGAATACTTCAGCTGCTCTGAAATAGTTATTGCTTATGCTCCTAAATGCTTTTCTTTAGAGGTACAATTAAGTTATGATATATGTTCTGAGGATGGGATCTAGTTCAAGATCCTTTCAGTATTATTTATGTCTCAATCCTTCACACTCATCTGTCTCACACAGCTGGATGAGTGTAACAGAAGGAACAAAGTTACATGAGTAGAAACCCACTGACATCTCATGTCAGGGCTTACTTAACATGTACCTAATGCATATATGGAAGATAGGATAAAATCTTTTATCTTATCCATAAAATGTGGATAAGATAAAATCTTGATCATATTTATTCACAATTAATGCTGGAATCTACCAGTTTGATAGTCATTATTGTATATTTTGTGCACCTACCCTGGACAGTCAGTGGTACTCTAATAAGAACAGATCCCATTAGATTCCTTGCTACACACTCATATTCAGACGTATCTTCCTTTTGTGCTGAAAGAATACGCAAGGAGCCATTAGACAGGACAGTCACTCTCTCATTGCTCACAACTGGATGACCTTGGCGGGACCATTTGATGGTTGGAGGAGGCTCTCCATTTGCCTGGCAGTTCAGCATTGCTGTGGCACCAGCTTCAATAACTGTCTCTACAGGTTCAACAGTAATGACTGGAGGACCTGAAAGAGAAAGGTTTCTTTAGGCAATAGTACATGGTTACTTTTTTTTCATTGTATTGAATATTAAAGATCTGGTCAGAACAAGGGCAAAAAATCTTAAGTCAGTTTACTTTGACTAAAATTATTATTGTTGATCTTCCACTGTCAAAACATATGCAAGTTAAAATGACAATGATAGCTTATTTTTAGTATGTAGCAACCTGAGGACCAAAGCTGGGATTGAGGCCTGATTATATGAGCACACGGTCTTCTTTATTGCTAAAGTGTTTTGCTTTTCATAAAACCTGCAGGAAGATGCTATTAATCATGTCCAGAGGCAACTGAGACATAAGTAACAGAACCATACTGCTTGAGGCTATAATATAATGTTCAGAAATTCTACCACTAGTGAAAAAAATAATTCTAAAATATTATTTCGCCAAAAATAAAATATTGTCAGTGAAAGCTGAGATTCATCTCATATAACTTTTTTAATTTAAAAGTTAAGAGCCTAGTTTAATCCAGTTGTATAGGCATCCTCTCTAGTCAACTAAGAGAAACAGGCCCTTTCAGAAAGTGATTCACCCCATTCTAAGTTGGTTTCTAAGATGAGGCTGAATTGCCCTCTATATGCTTCTCTTCTTTGACCTCAATCACTAGCTTATACTAGACTCTTAAATATTGATGAGAGATGAGATGAATCTTAACCTACAGTGCAGCGCCCAACTTCCAAAACTTCAATAGGAGCTGCATACACCTATCCAAAGGTAGCGTATTGCTCCAATCTAGTGGCATTAAACTTATCACTTTGAGTCTTACTCTGAAGTGTTAGCGTCAGACTGCGTTCCACCACACCAGCATCATTGGTAGCCACGCACTTGTAGTCACCAGCATCTTCATTCTAAAGAAATGAAAATCAAATAGTCATATAACCTGTCAGCATGTAATAAGGGTTTCAGTTAACAGTACAACTCCTGTAGATTAATTTTCTGCAACACAACATGGCATGCACTGGATCTTAAGAGGCACCCAGTTAGATTCTAGAGTATCCCAACATTTTGCTTTTATTAACATCAGGCTGATATTGTGAATTATTTTTACTGTTATTATTCCATTTTTTATTTCCTTTACTCTGAGGATCAAGTTTTGGTTTTTTTATTTATTTGAATGAATTCAAGGGAGCTGCTGTTTTTAAACTCATTTCAAAATGCAGGCATTGGTTTATAGGGATAAAATGGGTCTTGCCATTCATATTAGAAATTTAGATGCTAAGAGGTTTGCACATGGAGAACACAATTGCTTGTCGGCTGACCTGACTGGGTAGAACCCAGGCTTTTTTAAGGTCAAAAGCAAAAGTCCTATTTAATTGGGCATGACCAGGATTTTACACACCAGTGATTAGTCCTTCTGACAATTAAAGAGAACGATAGCCCCCCGTTTTTTTTTTTTGTCACAATAATTTGAGTCTAATTCTGCTCTGAATTAAAACAACATTTGTTAAAGGTAAAAGCAAAAGTGGCTTAAATGTCTAGCCTCACTCTTTCAAAACAATAGGATCTGGAATACCTTTATTAATCAAGTACAATGCAGAAACACATTGTAACAGACCAGTAACTTACTACAGTGCCATAGATAGCCAGAGAACCATTGTTAAGCTGTCGGATCCTGTTGCTGATCGGAACGCCAACTCCTTTTTTGCTCCACTGGATGGTTGGAGGAGGATCTCCTCTGACTTCACAATTCAACATAGCATTGCCACCCAAGGGCTCAATTCGGCTAGAGTGGTAATCCCCTTTGAAGACTGGAGGCTCTGAAAAAAACAGTGATGGCAGAGAAATAGCAGAGTCAAAATAAAATGCCCTTAATGACATTGCTGGTAGGGATCATTCATCTCTGACTTTCTGAAGTGTGAATTTCACCCTGTTTTGATTTTTCCTATTTAGCCATAGACAAGGTATCAAATACCAGGGGTGATGGTTTTAAACTGAAAAAGGGTAGATTTAGATTAGATATTAGGAAGAAATTCTTTACTGTGAGGGCGGCAAGACACTGGAACAGGTTGCCCAGAGAAGTTGCGAATGGCCCCTCCCTGGAAGTGTTCAAGGCCAGGTTGGACGGGGCTTTGAGCAACCTGATCTAGTGGAAGGTGTTCCTGCCCATGGCAGAGGGGTTGGAACTAGATGATCTTCCAACTCAAACCATTCTATGATTCTACTATCAAAACAGATGGTTGTGTGAAACTGTCCAATAGCGACCACAACTACTGTTATTTTACATACCTTTGACATACACAAAACCAAGAGCTTTGATTGAGCCAACTGTGTTTTCTGCTGTGCATACGTAGGTACCAGAGTCATCTTTAGATACTCTTTCGATAACAAGTTCACTGTGTCCATTTACATCATCATATTGTGCTGAAGAGAGAACACACACTAAAGGGTTACTTCAATGATTTTAAACATATACATCTTGGTGACTGGTATGTTGTAAGATTGTTGGAATTACAGTGCTATTCAGCAACACAGCTCAATGGCACTGTGCCATTTCATTTCTGAGACACCTCAGAAATGCACAGAAAAGTCACTGCTATGACATTTGCCCACATGCATGTATTCACTTAAGCTGTCCCTTAATTTCGAGCTTTGTGCATCTGCATTCTATGAACTGCTGAGGTTTTCTTCATATTTAATAGAAATAGCATTAGTCGTTGGATGCTGAGTAAATATCATCAGATATTGAACGTTTTTAATGTGTTACACTATTGGTTACAGAAGAGGAACAATTTCTTAATTACCTTCCTTACAGTTTTGTCTCAGAGACAATTTAATTGCATGATTACATAATACTGAAGATATTCCTCACACAATCACTGCCTAACAAGTTTGTTCTCTCTAGATTTTTTTTTCTTCCTTATCCTAAACTAATTGCAATGCTGCATGGGGGAAAACAACTCTAGAATGGACTGACCACTAAGGCCCAGTGTTACCCACCTGGAATGATGTTATTGTTAAAGGTCCATGTTATTTTGGGTACAGGTATCCCAGTTGCTGTGCAAGTTAACCTGAGCTGTTCTCCTTTCGTCAAAGCTATATCTCCAGGAAGTTCAGTAAAAGCTGGAAGTACATGAACTATCAGGGTGACACTGTGTGTGTCTTCTCCAGCAGCATTGTTAGCAATACAGGTGTAACTGCCAGAATCTTCAGGCTGAAAGAAAGAATGTTGGGGAAATTTCAACTTGTGATATATCCTACGCAACACTACTACTTGTAACAATAAAAGAATCTCAAAAGGTTTGGAACAAGCATTCAGTAGCATTCAAGCTCATCTGAACTCTTTTATTTCCTCTAAATTTGAAAGATGACCTACACTCCTTTTTGCCCTTCCTGAGAATTTTTCACTACGAATTTTTCACAGATATTTTACTCCTCAGTGGAAAATGAAACATTTATAAAGACTTTGGAACATTAAGAAAGGAAAACAAAATAAAACAAAGACTAATCCAGAAGTGGGTAAAAACAAAGAGAAGCAGGGGCTTAATACTGCCAAACTTGTCAAGTCATAGCTTAGATTTAGGGAACTTACAACAACATTGTCCAAAATGAGGTCTCCATTTGACACAGCCCGGTATTTTCCTGCTATCTCTGTTAACAGCGTATTGTCCTTTTTCCAGTTTATTGTTGGTGCTGGAATCCCATCAGCCACACAGGACAGAACAGCCTGGGAGTCCTCTGTGACTGTGTACTGTGCCTCTGTACTGCGAATCTTGGGTGGAACTGTGAGAAGGTTTATTAAAAAGATTTACCTCTATGTATTATCCAAGCACTACTGTAACAGCATACAATACTGGACCAAAGAAACCATTGCCTGGCTCTTCTGTATTGTTTCTTGTCTCCATCAATGACCACCATTAAGCATGCCAGAGAAATGTGTGAAATGTTTGTAACAAAGTATAAACTAAGTTAAAGAAATGTAATGTTCTTCTTAAATTCAAGCGACTGGCTGATACTACAACCCAATAAAACTCCCACTTACTGTACACAGTGAGCTCCATACTACAACTGCTGGACCCTGCCAGGTTTGACGCTATGCATGTGTAACGGCCAGCGTCATCAGGCCGTACAAACACAATCTGCAGCGGACCAGTGCTAAGAATTCTTCTTCTAATGGACTCTGTTATTTGCTGTCCATCTTTATGCCAACTGATCTCTGGCCCAGGGTAGCCTTCAGCCTCACATTGCAGAGTGACAGATTGATCAACAGGAACAACATATTCCTTGAGGTGGGACTTGATAACAGGAGGAACTGAAAAGAATTAAGAAAATTTTTAAAAGAATTAGATGTTGTGAGAAGCATGGAATGCTTCAGTTCTCAGTGAAAATAATCCTAAAAGCATATTTTAATCCTAAAGTAGACAGACAACTAAAGGGAATAAACCCCCTGGGCTCTATTCAGCTTCACATCAAATAGGAAAGCATTAGGTCCATTTCTATTGCTCAGAACTGTGTTTTGACTAACAGAAAGCATACACAAATTTCTTGTCTGTAAACCACTACAAGAGTTTAAAAGATGCTTTACCTTGAACTTTCAGTTTGATCTTCCCCAGAGCAGTGCCAGCTGGATTTTGAGCAACACACGTGTAAGTGCCAGCATCTTCAACAGTTGATTTTGCAATCTGTAAACTGCCACTGGGAAGAACCATAAAACTGTTTCCTAAAACAAATATAAGCAAAGTATGACACTTTTTTGTTGCTTTGTGTTCCTTATATGGGTTCCTTAGATATAAGTTTGAATATTCAGAAATGAGAAAATAAGTTTCTGAGTTACAGCAAGTAGGCTGGAGTTACAGGCTTTAAGAGGATACCTGTTGTGATTATATTGATGCCCTCCTTTTGCCATGTTATTATGGGTCGAGGTGTACCCGTCGCTTCACACGGTAGTAGAATGGGATTGTTCACAATGACGTCCAGTGCCCCTGGCTCAGTTTGGATAACTGGTGGTTCTGTGGAATGAAATAAAAAGGAAGATGCTATAGATTTAACCTTCAAAGCTAGAAAATACAGAAGATACTAAAAATCACATAACCTGAGAGTCTGAGAAGGCTGAATTAACAATGGCTGTATTCTGCCATCCTTATGAAGAGCTCAGTGGAAGTGCTCTTAAATATAACAACCACGCTCAGCATGAGTATGGGTATAGAATATGGCCTTACTTCATGCAATTTGCCATTACAGATACATTTTAAGTTACCAATAAGCAAAGAAACAAAAATCTTACAAAAATAAAATAGAGCAGCGTGGACTGGGGGGCTCTATCCAAGGTACCAGAGTTGTAACATGCATAGCAGTGACTTTGTAAATCATCTTGTGCATCCACAAGACAATTCAGCTGAGCAAGACACTACTTGTGATGGTCCACTCTGGCCTCACCATTACTCTGCAGCATACGCATGTATTAAATGGGCAACGTTTACTGACAGAACGCACTTTCTCTTCAGCTTCCCATCTTACCCTGAACATGAAGAGTGGCATGTCTGTGAGCTGAGCCAGCTGCATTCTGGGCCACACAGGTGTACCGTCCCGCATGTGCTAGCTGAGCAGCAGGTATTTCAACAGCACCTGCAGCAGAGTGTGCATTACAACATACAGCAGTATCCTGTATTCACAGTAAAACTCTCTTACAGCATCCATCTTAAGAGGTCTATATTTTTATTCTAAGAAATTGGAGAGGGGTTGTTTGGAGGATTGTTTGCATTTATTTTATTAATTACTTCTAGATGTGCACAATTGCACCCTTTCACTGATTTTCTGCAGCTGAGCTTCAGTCATGCACAGTACCTGAAGAGAGAATTCTGTAGCCATCTCCTCTGGGAAGCAACTTTATGCCATTTTTGGTCCAATGAACTGAGGGGACAGGAACCCCTGACGCGGTGCAGGAAATTACTACTGGCGACAGCTTTGTTACCAAAAAGTCTGTGGCTTCATCTGCTATGGATGGGGGCACTAAAAATGAAGATCAGTGTAAAGGTTACTTGCCCATTTTCATTTTTATGAACTCTTGGAAATAACTTAACTTTCTTGGGACTACCAGAGCCTTACAGATATCAGTGTCATAAAAGAATGATATAAAAATCTCATCTCAACATTGGAATGCCCCAAAGAAATTCTGGCTGGCATACACATGTAACAGCAATATCCCCTCTACCTTGAACAGTGAGCTCAACTGCTCTTTTGTCTTCTCCTGCATCATTCGACACAGAGCACTCATAGACAGCAGTGTCATCCACAGTGGGAGAAATGATTACTAAGGAACCTGAAGATAGAAGTCTGAACAAAGAAAAGAGAAGAAAGTAAAAGCCATTGAAATACTTCTTTTCTTCTCAGGTAATCAGACCACTGAATTTGCTGGCTATACAAGATTACATTTAAGCATAACTAGATTTTTAAAGTGCCAAAATCATTCCTGAAAACTTTAAACCCACGGTGAAAAGAAAACATCTCTCACCTGTATGTATTCTGGTTCTGGTCAACACTAAGCAGATGCCCATTCTTTTTCCAGCTAATTGCTGGTCTGGGAATTCCAGTGGTTTCACAGGGCAAAGTGGTCTGCACATTTACAGTAACTGTAATATTTGTATGTCCAGGAGCAATAGTTGGAGGAACTAGGGACAAACAAAGCCTAATTATTCAGAATAATTATATACACATGTACACACCCCCTCCTCATAACTACATACATAGAGCTGAACTGCCTGAACACGTTTAGTTGATTTTTATGAAGAGTAACTTGACAGTAGTAAACTTACTAAACATGTAGCATGGGATGTGTCAAGTCTTTCTAGTTCCAGTGCACAAGGAATAAATATTTTCTTTTCGTGAACATTTGGGTTGTATTCCTAAGGCCATAAGTTTCTTCCGATGATCAATTTTTTTTTAATTTTTTTTTATTTTTTTTTTAACCAGAGCAGCTAAAAAGGGGCTAAACTTAAAATTGGATCTGGCAGAACAAGAAAAATGATGTAACTGGACTTCAGACTTGTAAAAACACATATATTTATCTAAACCCAAAACTTTTACCAAGAACCTGCAGATCAATTCGTTTGCGTTCAGTGCCAGCTGTATTGGTTGCCATACACAGATATCTTCCTGTGTCAGTAACATGTGCTGAGTGGATGTGTAGAGATCCATCCTCTAATGTGGAATATCTGAAACAAAGCCGTATTTTTTTTTTCTACTATACAATCAACAGAACCATAGGCTATCCTGGTAGTGCAGAAGGAAAAGATGACTCAGGATACACAACAAATAGCCTAAACATGTCTTAGTTTGGGCACACAGAGTTTTCTCATTTATTGCATTTATTCTGACTTCGCTCTTTCCCAGCACAACCATTTTCCAGAGAAATTATGGAATCTAGCTTACATAATGATTCCACATAAATGATAACAGATTTGCAGAAAATATCAAAAAGCTTTTTTATGGTTTTTCATTTAACCTTAAAAAACCCTAATTAATGCTTATCACATTTTCTTCTTTCTTTGAAATATAACTGAATTCTTTAGCATTTGCTCAGTTCTAGAAAATGCCAAACTACTTCCCCTTAAAACAATCAGAAGATAGAAACCATTCACTACAATAAAAGTTGATACTAGAACACATATAGAAAGTTTTATATATTAGAAACTACAGAGTACACTCAAGTAGATTTTGGTCTGCATGAAATTGCTTGACTTCATCCCAAAACTCCATATATATATAAATAAATACAAAGATCTTCCATGTTTACTTTTAAAAATCTTTAATATCAGAAGAATTATTACATTTGGTTGTCAAAGTTTTTCGTCCTTATTAACAACAAAAGGATGAAAACCTTTGGTACTGCTACTTTTCTGTAGAACAACAACTTTCTATTACTGTTTCTGTCACCATATTTTTCCACATTTGGGTCTATTCAAGATTATAGTACAAATATTAGTTCTGATCGGTGAAAACAGAACTAATTTAGAACTCATAGCTGTCTAATTAAGCTTTCTGTAATTAACATATTCTTAAAAAACAATGAAGAATACTGACGCAGACTTCTGGACAATACCTCGTATTGTTTCCAGTAAAAATAGCCCCATCCTTCCTCCATGTAATTCTCGGGGTTGGGACTCCTTCTGCAACACACTCCAGAACAGCAGAAGCATTTATATGCACAACAGCAGTCTGAGGACTGCTTCGGATTGTAGGAGCCACTGTAAAAGGAAAAATTGCTGGTGATACAAGAAAAAAACTTTATGCTGCAACGATTGAAACTAAACACATGAAAACAGATGCAGTAACAGGTTATCATATAGCTAAAACAATAAAAAAGTTCAGCCTATTTAATTCAGCAAAATAAGGCTGTGGTGATACCGTTGCTTCCTAATTATAAATTAAGGAGAAAAAAGAATTTTAATTGGACCAGTAAGGACAGTCATTGGGGGGGCACAGTGTAATGCAGGTACATATGACTGGGTTATGAACAGAATAGAAACAGGAAAAAAGTTCCTTATCATCATCCGAGTGTGAGAATAGAATAGTTTCTCAAACTAGAGGTGAGAAAATAAATAAGTTTAAAATGAAACTCAGGCCTATGGTAGTACAGGACAGGTATCAAGATGCATAGGGCCCTTCAAGCCCTATCTTCCTATTATCTCCTGCTTACAGGTGCAGAGAAGCAGCCACAGTTTTCAAGTAACTTGCAAAACTGGTAGCCAGGCCAGCTATGAAACCTAGTACCCCAAGGTGTCAGTCAAATGCTTTTAAGAATTTCTCTAGATTTGTCCAAGAACATTTCTCAGTCCTGGATCTGGGTGTATCCTGACTGTGTATCAGGATGATGGCTGGATGCAACAGCATCCTCCATTAGTAGAAAGCACAGACAGATGGAGAGGGAGCCCTGGTGAGTCTCCAACAGGTCCTTTAGTGTGGGGGACAACTGCAGACTCAGATGGTGGCACATGAGGTAATACACACGGTCCCACAGTTTAGACACAGCCTAAGTGGCCGACACTTGGCTAGAAAGAGACTACTAATGCTTCTTTCTTGCCATTTGAACTCCTGCAGGAATACCATGCAAAGATCAAAATGCACAAGACTGGATCCATGATTTTACCGTGTACTGTCAGCACGAACTCCCTGGTCATTTTTCCTGCGATATTACTTGCCACACACATATAGCTTGCTGTATCACTGAGGTCAGCATTATTGATCTGCAGGTATCGTCCATTGGAGAGGATTCGAAC
>NW_008824896.1:1584202-1594976 GCF_000699105.1 Pygoscelis adeliae | reverse complement strand
AAATTTAACTTTACCATTGTTCTCTTTATGAAAATAGAACATTCTTTCATTACAGAGTCATAAAAGCCATGAAAGAAGGCCAAAGATAAACTGGGGACTGAATTCATTCCTGGTTTAACTTTTTACATCCATGAAAATAATAGGGTAAACAAAGTTTTAAAAAATTATCATTGCTTAATGGTTCTTCCTTGAAATCCCTACTTGGACTTGTGCCTGAATAAGACAGCTTTTTTGGGTTACATAGCCAAAGGGCATTTGAGTTTTTATGGAAAGGGGCAGCTAATATGATGAATCTATTTATTTTTTTGAAAATCCATGCACACTACAGGCAGAAGAAATACAAGTTTCTCTACACTATTCTTCAAACATCACAGTCTTGATCAGGTAGGAGCCAGCATAAACTTAGCCTACTAAGTTTACTAGCCAGCACTGCTGAATATGAGAATACCACTCTTCTCAGCTCTACAACGACTCTAGAGCACCTGGTAGGTAGCCATTTGAAGCAAAAACTTTTTTACCACAACCAGTCTGGATCAGATCTGCACAAATGACTGACAGTAACAGCAACTACAAATGTTCAAAAAACTGACTGGATAAAAAACAGTAGAAAAAAAACAGAAACTCAAACTTTTCCAGCATGTGCTACCCACACTTTGGATTAAATTGAAAGCTGACATTCCCATCGGCTCTTTTGGCTAAAAGATCTGAGAATAGCAACTACAACAGATAGGTGAAACTCCTCTGGTTCTGCACTTCTCTGCACTAGCACCCTAGTACGCAGGTCTCATACTAGGCACCAACTCGGCAAGTCTACCAACGCAGAATAAACAGCAGTGCTGGAGCCTCACAGGGAGATGATTCACCACCAGAGTGGATTATAGACAGTCAGATTTTGGGTAATAACTGGTATTTCCTATTGAGTACGCAGCCTATGCTGTGGTTTCTAAACACAGAAGCATATAGATGACAAAAGACAGGCAATGAAGCTATCATTTAATCCTTATGCACTACTCAAGGTATGTCAGAAAACCCATCTTTGAAAAAATACAAATTCAGCAATTCTTTTAGTGTTTAAATAAAGCCAGATTAGGTCAAGACGCTCCTACCTACTTTTCTTAACACTCAACGTGCATTTCCAAATCAATGAAGAGTGCAAGGACTCCAAAGCTGCTAGAGGCTAGATCTTTCTATAGTTCTGCTACCAAAAATGGTGGTGCTGCACAATTACATCATTAAGCATACAGAGGTCTAGAGTAGACCTCAAAATCTGCACAGTGGAAGACAACAAAACCAGGAGGAATGACACTCTCCACCATAAGGCTGTTTCACAAAAAGTAGTGATGATTTAAATTGAAATAACACTGCAACCTGAAAACCTGACTTTCTCCAATCCTCTCTTGTCACTGTGAAACCTCAATTTTTCCAAGATAAGGAGGATGATATGCCACAGAGCACCTCTTTTTCCACACCCAAGGAGAGCTCTTTCCCAGCTGCTTAGTATTAGTAGGCTATTACATTTCTTTGAGGTTGAGAAAGCAACCAGGCATTCAGGATGACACTAATGTTTTCCTGATATCCGGAGTATATATTTATACAAGCTAAGCTGAAGAATGAAAAGGATGGTAGGGAACAGAATAAACCTAAGTCTGCTACTTAAAGTACACATGACAAATTAAGAGTGCCATGTCTGAACTAAATTTATACCTTAAATTTAGTGCTGGAGGAGAGTTAACTCTAGAGATTGAAATTCTCTGTTCTATTATAAATCAAAGGACAGGGGACTGACTAACCAAGATGCCCTCAGCCCCCACCATACTGACATGAATTCATGAGGTAAGAGGAGACAAAAGTTAATTCACAGGTTATCAGCTGAGTACATATGTCTATCATAGTGTTCTTCTATTGCTTTGTTTTCTGGTGAGTATTTGTAGCAGTGGCTTCTTTTCATGGTTTATTTTTGTTAAGTACTGCTTTTAAAACACAAGCTTGAGGCAAAAAGTATTGACAGACTTAACTTCCAAGCCTTGTTCAACTTTGCTTTCATTTAAAAAAAAATCACTACTCAATTAAAGAATTAACCATTCAGAAGAAGAGTGTTTCTGTTAAACTTGTTTCTAGCTAGTTCTTGTACTATATTCAAGGTAACATTCCCTAGCAGCACTTAGTAAGACATAATCACCCACCATATTCTCACTTCTTCCACTAATATTGCATTCTTCTAACTTTACAATAGAGAGAGTCTGAGGAATGGCATGTCAGAAGGAAAGCAAATAAGCAGAACTTCAGGTGAAGACTACTGATGGACTACAGTTAAGGGAAACACAGTTCATAAGCTGACTTTGTTTCCTCTTTATTAATGAATAAAGATCAATTGAGGGAAAATTATCAATTAACTCAGTTCAATTAATAACTGAACTTAAATTGTTCAATTGAAAAGCACCTGGTTTCTGAGTGATCCCAAGGAATAGGATGGAAAGTAAAAAATTCTTTCTGTATAAACCACCCTCATCTTGCTAATTGTCTCTCAACCAGCAAAGACTCAATGCCTTAACACGACACTACATGGAATTCTGAGTGAAAAAGATGCATTTGATACAAAACTGTGGTGATTAGCAACCCATTATTTTTTCTTTTTTTCCAACGTTAAGAATTTTAATTCCTTTCTAAATGCTACTAGAATATAAGGATGCATAATATACCCAAAGGAAACATATAGTGTAGTCTTTTCTCAGCTACCTTTCCTGGGAAGCCATTCAGGAGTATACCGAAGGCTTCTAGCATTGTTCAGAGGATCCAGGAGGAGCAAGGGATCCCCCTAAAGGAAAAAAGAACAAGTAACAGCGGGATGGCCACTTCACATGCTTGCTAGCTTCAGGTACTCATTTAGGACTAACTGTATTTGTACTGGGGCTACTCAGCTTCTCTTGAATTCAAGGTACCGTAACTCAGACTGCACTGAAGGGGCAAGTGAGCAGAATAAGAAACCTCAAGCACTGTGTGTAAAATAATAAAGGGAACAAAAGACTAGTACAAATAATGTAACCACTATACCTCTAAAAGTTCTCCATTTTTAAGCCATGAGATTGTTGGAGGTGGCACAGCATCTGACTTGCATTCCAGTATAACTTGTCTGTTCTGCAACACGGTGAGGTCTTGTGGATCACTGGTACCAGCAATGTTAGGAGGAACTGTTACAAAAATTAAGAAAAAAATAAACACCACACATATGAGCTACCACTAAAATTATTAATTGAAAATTTCCAATGTATTTCTTAATTTTAAAATAAATGCAAAGCTGCAGTATCACTAATTAGTTCTACTTTTCAATACCTATGTTAAATATATCACATTTGTACTGGTGAACTTGTTTCTTAAGTCACACAGTGGAAACTACTGTGACAGAAATTAAAGTCCATTCTCAGTGAAAGTACCAGCATTTAAGCCAGACAGAGCAGAGATCACCAAAGTTCCATAAACTGTTCATCAATAAACATGGGAGCTATAATCTTCAAGAAGAAACCCGAGGCATATTGTAGAACCGCAGAAGTCCCATTTATACTTCCTTTACTGTCATTACATTTTACGTATTCATTTCTAAATACATTTCTTACCTTTTTCTACTGAAAAACTAAGGTGATCATAGATATCAGTATACTTCATATCCTTTTTCAGTAAGCACAATAAACTCAGTCCAACTGAATATTGATATCTAAAACCTTCCTAGGTATTCAAAATGTAAGACTTGGAATTATAACAGAAATCAGTTGCATCAGGTGGAACTTTCCCTTTTAATTGTGTCATGTTCAGAATAGTTACCCTTATTCAAAAATGTTAATTATGATCATATGGTGTAATACCACTTTCTCAAAACACATAATACTTCTTCTTTAGTAACATGTAACTTGTTAAATGAGATACTGATACATACCTTAGTAGTTTACAGTTTGAAGGAATAATTTTTTTTCCTAAATTAAACTTACCATGCACTCTTACTAAATATTCCTTATCATCATCTCCTGCTGGGCTAGATGCCAAACACGTGTATCTTCCTGTGTCCTCTACCTAGAAACACACGAACAACTTCAGCAGAAACCTCAGAATATGGGAACAATTCATAAAAACTGTGAAATATAAAATTGACAGCAACATATAACAGGCAGCACTTAAACACAAACACAATAGATAAGGAGTGTCTGAAAATAAATTAATGAAGTTCTTGAAAACTTCATTTTACCATGGTAGGATTGTACAGAGATGGCTTAGGAGTTGCAGGACCCCATAAAATCTCTCTGGATAATGTGTCTCCAGCAAGAACCCTTCTCTTTGTGATGCTTTTTGCAACAGGCAATCAATAAAGATGGAACTGGCTATAGGTACCCATCTAAGCAAGGGTCAGTTCTGGGTACTAAGGAAATCTTTTTGTGCACAGATGCTCATTAATACCTTTATGCTTTTTCCTTCCTGTAAACTCTTCCTTGTAAAGACAAGAAGCATTTGCTTTACAAACAAAACGATCAGCAATCAGACCCGAGCCCTGTCCCACTTCTGTTTGGTGAACTTCAGTCTGGCTGTCCATAGCTGAATACAGCCTTAGTTTATTGGTGCAGGTTTTTAAAGGTTATTTTTCCCTGGACTCTTTTATTGTGTGAATTTATCTGAAAGTCTTTCTATTGTCTTTATTTATTTTTTCTTAACTTGCACACAGATGACTGCAAATGCAGCTTTTCTCTGCAACCTATGGCTTATACATGTGAGAAACAAATGGATATTAGGAAAATCCGAGCTAATGGAAAGAGAACAGCTGAGGAGGAACTATAAAACACAAGAGAAGAAAAGCAAGAGATAGTAACAAGAGTTAAATAGGTAGGAAATGATCACGAACAGATTACACAGTCTAAAACGAGAAATAACCCCAGAAAAAGGTGAGCTCCTAGCATTGATTGTTCTGCTTTGTAACAAGAAGCACCAATAAATAAAAAAATTACAGAACTCTGAAATGAACTTGAAGTAATAATGCTCAGAAGAGACAGAAGTGCTTCGGCGCTCTCAACCTGTAATACTACTGCTTTTTCTGTATGGGAAACTCCAAGGCAAGGCTTGAAAAATATATTCTCCAACCACAAATGCAGGTGGATGATTTTATAGAGGCTTTTTAGGACATCTCTTAGGATGGTCCTAATAGCAGGCAGTTCTGCACAGTCCTCTAGGGTTTGCAAAACTGAGCCTATTTTGAAACAAATACTTTACCTGAGCACTGGTTATTCGAAGGACTTCTCTTAGGACATGAACATTATCATTCTGCAGAAGCGGGCGCCCATCCTTCATCCATGAGATTTTGGGGACTGGAATACCAGAAGAGATGCAGAGAAGTTCAAGAGGGTTGTTAATGACGACAGAGAGCTCTTCTGGTTGATCTGAACCATTGATGTGAGGCGGCTCTGTGGAAGGAAAAACATTTGCATTCTTTATTGATTTAAAAAGCCTATAAAACTTGATAACACCGCCTTGTGGTTAGAATTTGTAGAATTAGTCTACATTAGTATTATATCTGACTGTGTCATGAACTCACTGAGTATCTCACGTAATTTCCATCTGCCTCTGTCTACTAATTTGCATATTTTGAGTTGCAATTATTAGTTAGAAAATATTTTCATAATCCCAGGTAAAATATATAATATCAGTGAATATATTTATTAGCCCTTTAGCTGTTGTACCTTCAGCTGTGCCATCATCTTGTCAAGCTGAATTTCTACTAACCAAAGTTATTAATTTAAACCAAACTACTTTGTAAATTAGTTTACTATTAATTATAGCATATTTCACTATTTGGGAAACGTTGGGAAAAAATATATACTATATTACACATTTGCACATCTTTAGGTATCTTCCATTTCCTTATTTCTCTCATTTATCACAGTAAATGTTTCTTGAAAACACTCCTTATCCCCCCCCGAGATTTTTTTAATTGTTGCCCTGAGTAGATACTCATTTACTGCTCGCATTTTGTTCAACTGAAAGGTTAACACTTACCCAGCACTTTTAGGGAAAAGTGCTTGCTGGTGTCTCCAGCTTCATTGGCTGCTACACAAGTGTATTTGCCTGTGTCACCAATCTCTGCTTTTACAAAATGAAGGACCATTCCTTGGTTACTTGTCATCAGGTGAGCTCCAAGGCTTAAAGGATGTCTGTTTTTAAACCAGGACATAGTTGGGGCAGGAGTGCCATCAGTAAGACACTTCATCGAAGCTGAACTGCCTTTTACTACAGTCACATCCTCTGTTCCTCCTGCGTTATCCAAGCTTGGTGGTACTGCCGAGAAACAAAGATCTGATTCATACAGAGTACAACCCAGATGTTAATTCTGAATATAAAAAGTTGGGATGCAGCTACCCTTTTGCATTTCCCCACTTACATTCATGTTTAGCACATGTGTTAAAATTCACTTAGAAATTATATATTATTATTCTTCCTAAAAAACCTGTGACACCTTATGGGTGCCAATTCAAGTAAGGACTCTTCCAGGGTTAAAACACTTTCCATTAAAAAAAAAAAAAACACATTGAAAAGTTAATGTTTCCCTAATGATTACCTGTGTAAGATATACTTGTGGTTGTCTGCAACTTTGTGTTGGTGAGAAAGAAAACTGAATGTTAGGTTTAAGAAATAATACCTTTTACATAAAGCATTTCAGAGAAACTCACCAAAAACTTGAAGGTTGTAATGTTTGTTGTCTACTCCAGCCCTGTTAGATGCTACACAAGTGTACACACCAGTATCAGATAGCTGCACTCGGGCAAGTCTAAAGAGAAAATAATTTTAAGCAAGCTGTAAATGGAATACGTTATCTTTATTATGGCATGGTTTGGGTCAAATTTTATTCTTGCTTTCAAAAGTACTAGCGAAATTATGCTGATATAGCAAAAAGAGAACAGAAAACACAGCTAGTTAAAACAGATGAAAACCAACCTGAGAATTTGCCCAGCTGACAGCAACCTGATTTGGGAGGAGACAGACAGAGGAAGGCCATTCTTTAGCCAGTTTATCTGTGGTGGTGGGGTTCCAGTAGCAGTACATTCAATATTTAGGGAGGTGTCCAAAAGGGCAGTGAGGTCCTCTGGTTCATCTTTATTATTGGCTATTGTTGGAGGAACTACATTTTGTAAATGTTGAAAAGGAAGATATTAAAACCGTCTCTTAAAATCTTTCCACACGTGTTACCTTGCAGGAAATCCTGCACCTAATGCCCCACAGGCAATTCAATAAGATCATCCCCATTTTTTAAAAGAGTAAATCGTCTAACAATAACATTGAGCACTAATAAATTTTCCATTTACATATTTAAAATCAGATGCACTTTAGAATGATAGTAGAACTATCTCTTTGATTTCTCAGGCTGCGGCAAACAAGAGGGAGCTCAGAGCCTGAAGCTCATGAGGAGAGAATGACAATGCAGGAAGGAACAATTGGTGAAGCCTTAGAGGGGATGGGCTCAACCACTTAAGGGCCAGATGCGACTTGGCAGTTTGCTGCCACTCAAACTTACCTCCTTAAATAAATCTTAAGTGAAGTGAAAGCTAGAATCATACAGGAGGAAAGTTAGTTTATTAACTTCTAGATGTATATGCTGACTTATTTTTAAACATAGAAAATTTCAAAACGCCTAGTTAAGTATTCTGGCTGATTATTCTAACAGAACTGCTTTCGGGGCTTTTTGGTTTTATAGGTTAGTTTGAAAGCCTTGGTCTTGAGGGCAAGAGGGGACTCATTATATAAAGAAGGCTCAGCCACATGCCGCTTCAAGCTCTGGCTGACTTAAGATCCCATCACACACCATGAGAGTTGCATAGATAAGACCACTTAAGTTGGTTATTGCTTGCACCTCAACCAATACAAACTGATCAAAAAAGTCTCCGCTGTTGTGTAGTGCCATTCTGTCCCAAAAAGATGTCATGTGGTCATTCAGTATTGTTATTTATTATATCAAAGGTCATCTCTTGTTACTCTACTCACGCTTGTATTCCAATTGATTCTGAGTCTCTGTATAACTGGGACAGACACTTACACCACTGTGAAACGCTGCCCTATGCAGAACTCTTCACTCTTTTACACTAGTCATTGTACCTCATGAACACATTTTTCACAAATTAAAATGTCCACTCTCTATACTGCTTAAAGAAGAGTTATGCTCACTATCTTATATGACATACTATCTTTAGTATTTTGACATACTATCGTATGTCAAATTGTGCAAGAGAAGAATTTAATCCAAAACTCTATCATTTTTCTTTTAAACTCTAAATAAACTATTTCTCAGGGGAGGGGAGACCTTTAACTATTAGTTCCCTACCATACTACTCTGGTTTTAGCTGATGTACTTTGATTTGAATTAGTGAAGATAAACAATACAACAAAAAAGCAGCATCATAGTAAATCAGCCCCAAGTATATCTTTCTCTACAAGAAAAAAAAAATCACCATAAGCAGAACTCCTCTATTATGAAATACACCAAAGGAATTAATTTCTGTTTATCCCAAAACATATTTAACAGTGATTTCAATCATTTTGTCATTGACAGAACATCCTGTGTAATATACTGTGATATCTACAGTACATGAAATTGGAAACACATGCATGTAGTATTACACTGAAGACAGGCATTCACTTCTTGGCCCTCTCTTGGGAGTGCTTACAAAGATATGATTATGGACGAGATTTCAGTTTCATGTCTGTGAAAACTCACCATATACATTCAAGTTGAAAATTCGGTCTTCCTCTCCTGCAGGATTAGTAGCCACACAAGTGTATTTTCCTGTATCAGAACTGAGAGCTCTGAAAATGTTTAATGTGCTGCCATCTGGAGTTACTCTACAAGGAAGGTCATAAATCACAGTGGGTTTGTTTACTTATTCCTATGACCTGGCAAATAAACAGTCAGTTTTGTACATTTAAATCAACTACCTCTATCCTCTTGGGAATTCAGTGAGAGAACCACTGTTTTTTTGCAAAATATTGTTATTAGAGATAGGCTAGGAAGTTTTTCCTAGAGATGTCCTGTTTAACCTTGTATTAGGATTCAGTTCCAATCAGGCTTTTGAAGAATCCATAATGAAAAGCATCAAGAGTAAAATATTTCCATGTCTCAGATCTTTCCCCTCCAAAGGAAATTAATGGAACTTATTGACCTTAATAAACTTTAGTGAACCCGATGAATTTTAATGGAACTTATTAACTGAGAAAGGAATAGCTATCATATACTTACCTCTGTACAAAAAAAAAAAAAAATTTAAAAAAAAATCAAAGTAATAGCAAAGTATACTAGATTTAGAGAAGCTAAAGAGAGAGGTGATGTTCTTAACCTGGCTAAGCTAAGACTCAGGCCCTCTTTACACTCCCTCCTTAGGGCCCTCTTTCATGCTCCCTCTTTAGGGCCCCCTGAGGTTTAAAATTATACAAGAAGAGAATGCAGTGTCTGATTATTTTTGCTTGCCTTATTCTTTGTAAATCGTCACTGGCAACTGTTTTTCCATCTTTAAGCCATTGCATAACAGGCATGGGCACTCCATTGGCATTGCAGACAAGCTGGATGCTTTCTCCTAGGAGGACGCTGACCTCACTAGGCATTTCAGAGCCAACAATATTAGGAGGAACTGGAAATGCATAATGGAGGGAAGAGAAGATTCATCAGCAAGAAACATAATCTAAACTATAAAAAGTTACACTGCAGTAACTCATGAGTACTAGCACTTATTGCAGTACCTCCATTCAAATCTAGTTTAGAAAGTATATAACTATATTGTTTCTAGAGGGGGTTCTGCGAAGATAAATTCAAAGCCACGTTCTTTAAAACAGCTAATTTACAAAATTATAGAAAAACATGTATCTTTGCCATTATATTTAGTATCTAGTTATCTGCTCAAACAATGCTAACATGTACAATAACATTATGACAAAATCCCATTTCAGTAAACATTACAATGCACTGTAACAATTACATGCCTGTTTAACTCTTGAGCATGTGCTTACTGCACAGTCAAATGCTCTATTGCATCAAGACCATCATATCGCTGTTAACAGACACACACTTACTTCATCCTAACCAGTAGCCATTTTTAGCCTGTTCTAAAGAACAAGGATGACAGTCATGCTATCCATCAAGTCAAGGCTGTCAGTCCCACTAGTAAGTTTTGAGCATTTCAAGCAATTTCAGTCACATTTGATCAAACAAGCAGCTTGATATTCAATTCCTAAACTTGGGGAAAAACTGGCAGGCAGGCAGGGGGACACACAAAAAACAGCACTCCCGAAGAACAAGCACTATGACAAACAGTTCCTAGTTTTGTTTGGACTGCTGATGGCCAGCTATCACACATGGGTGCGTCAGCACGCTCAGCTTACAGCTGATGCTGCCTCTTCTTCCTCAACCAGCAACTGCCAGCATGGGAAGGGACGATGGCAGAAAGCCGGAGATGCTATAAAACAGGCATGTTATTGGACACGGGAGGAAACTAGTGCAATTAATGGGGATGAGTCATTAGGAACAGAGGAAAATAAAGATACTTGCAGCATAAGTGTGACGTGCAGCGAGGTAGGAGAAAATTCCATAACAAATAAAAGTTTCTCATTTGAGCGGGGAAAAAAAAATCATAAGGAAATTCTGCCAGTATTTTTTTTTTTTTGCTGTCTCCTCCTATTTGCTATGGCAAAAGAGGCAACAGGTATCACTGCTTCTGAATCCATATGTGTGGTGCTCCACACACAATCAACCAATGTAGCT
>NW_008824896.1:1581843-1584120 GCF_000699105.1 Pygoscelis adeliae | reverse complement strand
TCCCAACTGCTTTCAAGTTCTCCTACAATCAGAGGTTAAGAATATTCTTTTTCACGCAAATTTCTGACTAACAGTATATAAGCCTCTAATCATGTTTTCCCCACTGGTTGCAGATGATAGAAATAATGGTCCGAATTCTCCACTTTTCTACAGGTTTGTGTTATTTCAGTGTCTCCAGTATAGACACGGTGTCATACTCAACCAACTATTATCCAGTTCTGCTCACTGTACTCTCATGCCTTACCTTGAATGGAAAGCACATAACTTTTCTGAGCTTTTCCCTCTATATTTGAGGCAATACACGTGTAGGTCCCACTGTCTAGAAGCTGAGAGCGAGCAATCTGAAGCTTGCTTCCACTAGATAAAATATGAACTTCAAGAGAATCGGAGTTTTCTGAAAATATGTAAACAAGTAGTCACTCCAAATGAGGCCACAGAGAGCAAACTCATCTTGAGAAATTTTTCCATCAAAATTTCAAAACAAAACAGAACAAAGATTCCAATCAGTTAACATAAGAGTCTGTCTAGAGACAGATGAAGAAAAAACAAAACACAGACAGCAAATAGCACAGTGGTGCCCCAAAGGGGGAAAAAAAAAGCGGAAGAGAGCGTGAGAGAATGTTACCTATTGGTTTTCCATTCTTAAGCCACACTAATGTTGGTGGAGGAATTCCAGTAGCATCACACACAAAGGTAACTGGATTGCTGATAGTTTCATTGACTGACTCTTGTTCAGAGCCTTCTATATTTGGTGGCACTACAAATTGAATGGAAACAATAAGAATGGTTTGGTTACCAAATATTTTTGTAAACTGATTTTGA
Organism: Pygoscelis adeliae; assembly: GCF_000699105.1. Lineage (NCBI taxonomy): Eukaryota > Metazoa > Chordata > Aves > Sphenisciformes > Spheniscidae > Pygoscelis > Pygoscelis adeliae. Next base: position 1,583,298 of record NW_008824896.1, on the reverse strand, counting down.
ATTGTCTACTCTACAATGTCAATGGTATTATAATAACTACTTCAGATCATGCAGAGTATGCTCACCATAAACATTAAGATGGAAATTTTTATCATCTCGCCCTGCAATATTTATGGCTTTGCACACATATTGGCCCGTGTCAGAAACCTAAAATAAAAATAAATAATTAAAAAAAACTTATTATGGAGTCTTATTTTAATGCTACAGTTCAAAGATATTAACAGCCTTTGCCTCTGCCAACTCAAGGTCCTTTTGGCAGAATGAAAGGCCTCCAACAAATAAATCTCCTACGTACAGCTAGCACAATACACGAATAAAGAGCAAAATAATTGCTTAACAGTAGCAGAGTAGTGGCAGATGCAGCATCCAACAAGCCTGGCCTACCTCTGCACCCTTGATTTGTAACGTTTGCCCATCTGCCAAGATCTCCACATTTGCAGACTCTGAAATTATGCGCCTGTTCTTGTACCAGGTGATGACTGGTGGTGGAATAGCATTTGATTCACATTCTAACATCACTGGGGTGCCCACTCTCACGTTCAGCACTGTCAGTGAGGTTCCACTGTGGTCTTTGATGCTTGGGGGCACTGTAGAAGAAGCTCAGAGTTATTTCTGCCTTTGTTTTGTGAGAGGACAGAAAACAACCTAATAAAAATAAAGTACTGCATTTTCAAAGCAATAGATATTATTTCAGAAGATAGTAAAAAAACAAACCAAGAACAGTTAGGAAACTCTTCTTCTGACTTTCCCCAGCTTGGTTTCTAGCAATACAAGTGTATTCACCATCATCTGGTAGTTTGGCTCGGGGAATCTGCAGAGTACGAGCACCTGAAGTAAAAAGAGAATGCTTGAGATTTATTCTGTGGTTATCATATCAATCTCAAATGCTATTTTAAAATTGCAGGTCCAGATTGAGCACAGGCACTAAATTAACCTCAGATTCAAAAAAGCACTACATTGCCATTGCTTTTTAAGTTTCATTAATCCTTTAAAAAAAAAAAAAAATCCAGCCAAGAGAACTGAAATTTTAGGGTAAATTTCATTAGTGCTGTTAATCATAAGTTTGGACCACAAATACTCCTTTTAGACCTGTTTCTTTCATAGCTGCTAACTTCTGTCTCCTGACATAACTATGCCCTTTCCACTTAACTCTGTCACTATCCCATTCTTTATTCCACAGTCTCACCTGTCTCCATTCCTGAAGCTACTTGCTGCCTGTGCCTACATTACAAATCTGCGCAGCTGCCTCTACTGCCATTAAGCAATTTCCATGTCCATGCTTTAGTCTATGATGTAACACAGCCCCCAGTCACATAATACCAGCAAGGCAGGAATGAGCACCACAGCAAGTGATCTGCACTTGATACCCTGGGCTGGAGATGCAGCAGGAGCAGAAATGACGCAGAGACTCAGGGACCTTATTTAGTGAGGAGCTTCGAATGGTTAAGACGACCT
>NW_008824896.1:1572098-1581793 GCF_000699105.1 Pygoscelis adeliae | reverse complement strand
AATCCAGTTTCCCACTGAAGTCAATGGGAAGGTTTTTACTTTTTGTCATCTAAGTCAGCAGAATTTATCTTAGCCTCCGTCACAATTTCTGATCATTTCTTTGAAATGTGTCAAAGTGACTCAGCTTTAATGAATACCTGTATCAGAGCACCTCTGTTATGTGACTTGCCCTCTAGTCTTTTCCACATAGTTTATTTCACTGCTTTCAGTGTAAGCTAGTTTTCTTTAAAAGTGAACCCACCCAACAGCCAAGAAATTATTAAACACAGTAGGCCAAGTGTCTTGTCTACTCACTGGAGCAATACTAAGAATATACTGGCTTCATAAATAATGGCCATTACCCTTATGAAGACAAAACAGACAGAAGTTGAGTCCAAAGGCTGTAGAAATAGCTGAGATTCCTCACCAGGCACAATAAAAGTGTTGGTATTTGAACTGATAGGTTTTCCATTCTTGAGCCAGCTGAGATCAGGAGGTGGGAAGCCAGTGACCTCACAAGTCAGAGAGATGAAATTATTCACCACCACAGTCAAATTCTCAGGATTAGTACCAACAACACTTGGAGGAACTGTGGAGAGAAATAAGTTAATAATATCTATCATAGCACCAGCAGACAATATTCCACAAGATCCTGATTTACTAAAATAAAGCTGAATTGCTGAGTTTTGCCAAAAGGTCAAGTTGCAAAAATCTTTCACATCCTATGAATGGATCCGCTGCTTTTTGGATGTATCTGGAAATATGACTGAAGCCAAGCTAATGGTCATTCCTGTTCCTATAACTCACAAAAAATTTAAATTATTTCATCTGCAGTCCTTCTGTGCTTGATATTTGGGAAGGCTAATTAACCTATAAGAGATCCTGCAGCTCCCGACTAATGCGCTATCAATTTTAAAATGCTGTACTCATAGGACGCTTGCTATGTAAGGCAGGACAGATTAAATTTACTCATCCTACATATCCTGACAAGGTAAGTATAATTTCTTCCTGATATTGTATTACTCCTACTCTTTCTGAAATAGTCCATTTTTTCATTATAGGGAACCAAAAAATGATTCCTTCTCATACAGTTCAGAGTTCTTTTGTTAACCAGACAAACCTGTTTTTTAATTGTGAGCTAAGCAGTTTAAAATTCTGGCACACAAGCATTGCTCTAAGGGGTGCATTTTTAAGCTTACAAGTCCCAGTACTTTTAAATACAAGAATATTTTGACATTTGACCTTTCTACAAGAACTATTTAAAATGAAATAACTGTAAATCTCTTCCTTTTAATAAACCCCAAGTTTTAGTTTCCATGTTTTTGCAGTGTGGATATATAAAACACTTAAGAGGAAAGCAAAAGCATGTTCTTGGCTCTATGGGGTGGAAAAATTACTCCAAAGAACACATGAAATCCTCTTCTTCAAAGACAGAAACGTTAAAGTATTTTGGACCGTATCCACCAGAAATACTCCAGCTGCTTTCTGTCACTTGAATGACACAAAACAGTCATTAAGCCAAGTTTATTGCTCCTCTGTGGCACTGCAGAAACAAGAGGAGTCAATGTAAATGGGTGAATTCAGTCCATATTTTTCAGCTTGGAATAACTGAAGGTTATTCCTTCATAAAATGGTTCACTAGAATAAATGGAGAATTCTGATCTGATGAAATTTTATAGTTATTTATATTTATTTACTTTCACAGTTACTTTCCCACAGATGTGATTATTGGCAGTGCAAGACAGTGGGCAATTAAATATACAGGGACAAATCTAAGCTATCTTTTAATGAATTTTGCTTAAACTATATAAATGGTACATTTCAAATTCTGCAGCCTTCATGTCGCGTGTAAACCACTCACAAATGTACCACAGGTAACCTGGATACAGATGCAGTAAGGGGCTCAATTTTAGTATTCAGTGTGAAAATTACCTATTTATTATATATTAAGGTTAGAGGTTGAGATTTTAAAACTGGATGCTTATTTTCAATGTTGTAGAAGGTTTTATTTTAGTTTTATTACACCTTTGAGATAAGAAGTGAATTTTTTTAACTTATTAAAAAGCATCATCTTTAACATTTTATTTAAATTTATGAAAGCAGTTCCATTAGAAACGTACAAAAATGCTGGAAAATCACCTTTTTTTTTTGACACTGACAAAACAAAGATCATGCTGCTTAGTGATAATGCATTTTCATCCGTGCTTCACCCTGGGTGGTCCTTTCCTGAACAGCTATAGTCTAATTTTTCAAATGAAACCGCATTCAGAGATTAATAGACCTAAACTGGTAATACCGTTGAGCTAGCATTGAAGCTTCAAGCAAATATTTCTTTTAAAATAATAGTATTAGACTATAGTCATTACAAACAAATCCTTTAAAGACAAATTAAAACAGAAATGTCAAGAAAAGCAAAATTTTTTATTTTAAAACAAAACTCAAACATCAGGAAATCTGGATAGACTCCACTGAAAGAAAGTAACTTCTCAGAGAATTACTCCAGGGCAAATTCTTCCCATGGCAACACTGGTTTTGGTTAATTGTATTACGTAGTAGAAAAAGGCACTATAAGTTTGCTTCATTTAGTATGTGAATCTGCTGCATGTACGAATGAGAAAAAAATTTATTTCTTCTGTATGTATTAACCTGAATCATCACATTCCTTGGATGCTGGTAATGTATTTAACCGAGAGAGAGAAGACAGCACTTGCCTTCTTTCTGGTATGTAATACAGAAGATTAGCTAGCTAACAAGGATGTGAAAAAGGATACTGATCTTATGTAGAAGACTGTGACATAAGTCTCCAAATCATACTGTGAAAGCCCATAAAGATGTAGCTGCCAGTATACCTTGGTAGGTTTTAACATGTAATTATGCAGATGATTTTGTGGGAGTAATGCTTATTTGATCTTCAATTCAGAATGGAAAGCTGAAAGTGGTGGGAGGAAGAGTGGGCACAAATAAAAAGGAAAGTTAAGGTTAACTCTGAAATGTTAATTAGAGCTTCAGAAAATCAGGATATCTATCAGGAGAGGTAAGGGAAGGTGGTGGAGAGATTGTTTTTTAAAATAATGGAAAATGTCTTTATTTCTTCATTGTATTTGTGATTTCTTGATTGACTTGTGATGCCAAAGGCCCAAATTTACTTTAATCCTATTCTAACTCAACAACAACAACAAAAGAGCAGAAAGGAATCTTAAAGGAGAAATTAAAAAAAAAGCAAGCTTTTACAATGCCATATCTCTGTTGTCAATTTGTAATTCATGATTTCAGGGCTTAGCAACACCTCCACAGCATATACACATAGCGACTACACAAGGCTCCCTCAATAATAATTTCCACCTATATGGAATACATATAAAGAGCTGAAGCCATGAGGTATCACAAGCTATGTTTTGCCAAGGTACTTTAAACTTATATTTGATTTCTAGTACGTTAGAATCTCCATTACACCCAATAAGACAACTTACCTGCATAAAGCTAAGTATGTGCCTACGCACTCTGCTAAAATTAACACATTCAAGCTAAACTAACATTTGAAAGAAGACAACCAGAAAATTATGGATTACTGTACTTACCATGAATATTTAGGTTAAAATACTTTTTGGCACTTCCAGCTATGTTCTCCACAATGCAGATGTACCTGCCAGTATCTGTTATTTGGGAATTCAAAATCTAAAAGAAAGAAACAAGATTGTTGTTGAGCTAATATATAAGACAACTTACTGTTAAAGCATCAAGTTTTGGTGTCTCCCCAAAGACCCCAAGGTCTTCAGGGCCTGCAAGTCTGCAGGGGTTTTTTTGTTTGATCTGGGTTTTTGCTAATGCCTTTGCGGTGTTATGGAGAAGCCAATCTGAGAAACATCCACTGATGCTACTCCTTTCAGAATCTCTTATACAAATCTGTGCGTCTCAAACCTCCAGAAAAGTCAACATAGTATCTTTCACATTAAACTCATTCAAATTGAAAAACAAAACAACTGTTCACAAAATATTTGAAATTAAAATCTTAATGTTCTATATGTTTTTTATATTTTATTGTATTCTTACATCACGCTATGAAAATGGAGAGAATTAAGCTCAGCTTTCAAACTGTTTTTAACAGTTTCATCCAGTATCATCCATTGATCTGGGGCAGGGCATGTTCTTCAGAATTCACTATTTTCTTTAAATAAAAAAAAAATTACATTTTGCAATAATTAAACTCTGTTAGGGAAACTTGGACAAAATTGACAAGTTGTTCCCCACAAAAATCAACATAATTTTAAACCAAGTGATTTCACTGATGTGGGTCACAGCATGGCCACACAAACAGTTGGGTCAGCACAACTGAGGGAACTACACAGGAGCGGGAAGAAGCAGCTGAGGGACAGGGACAACGGACAAAAACTCCTTAGGTTTGCAGCACCTTGTAGGGGAAAAAAAAAAAAGAATTCAGAATCTCATACTCAGCAAATCTAAAGTTTTGTCTTTATGGGCAGCTTGTGTTTGCAATGCTAAAAACTGGTTTATTCACTAAGAGCTACCTGTAACCTCCTTCCATTGGACAAAAATGTATGTTTGTCGTCTTCTGCTAGGTGGCGGCCATCCTTTTGCCAGGTAATACTTGGAGAAGGGCTGCCACTTGCAACACAGTCCATCACCGCAACCTTGTTCACAAGCACAGTGACTTCTTCAGGCAGATCACCATCGGCTCCACTGATGGATGGTGGTACTACAAAAGAGCAAAACATGATAAGAATACTGTGACTTAGTATCTCCCAGTGTTTGTTGTTGTTTTGGTTTGGTTTTTTTTTTAAGATTGCCCACCAATCTTAGATTGTTTTTTTATAAGAAAGTAGTGAAATCTTCAGTGAATACAGTGAAAGATAATAAAACCCCAAGAGTAGTTCAGCTGGAACAAATCAGTATAACTCAAGGGACTGCAGGAGAAGTACGCTTATTCACAGCAGCCATAACGAAGAAGAGGTAAAAACTCATTTTCCAGCTAGTCATGTTCTTTGCTGCCAGAACAAAAGAGATTTCCAAGGCAGGCCCTCTTCCTAATAAAAAAAATAAAAATCAGTGTTTTCAGTGGTAGATGCAGAAATAGAGGTAAAGAAATAAGTGTTTCCCAAGGCAAAAACCTTGAGTACATCAACAGGCAATGCAAGCAGCATACAAAAGCTTTCTATGCAATGTTTGTAAACAGATCATGCAAAATGGACTCTGGAGGCATTCGATGGTTGATCTAAATCATCAATTCCCTTACACCTTCAGGAGTTTTGCAGGTATTTTAGAAAATGATGACCAAAATAAGGAGAGAGAAAAGTCTAGTAGGTCAGAATCTTGAACTGGAAACTGGATACGGAATAAGAGATACCAAGATAAAACCTGGATTTCTACATATACTTTTCTTTCTGGTGAAGTGTGATGGGGATAACACAACTGAGTTCCTGTAATGATAACCTAAAAACACACTGAACTAACAACATTAACACTATTTTCATGCAATTCTGTATATTTCTATATAAGGTGCTAGAGTTTTGTAAACACACTAATTTCATAGTTTAAAATATGCAGAATTTATAAATTTTAAAAACATTAAGTAAACCTGAACTGTAATGCTTCATTAGTTTCCACAGAACTCTTTTTTTTGTCATTAAAAAGAAAAAGGAAAGCAGGAAAGCTTACAGAGCACATGGACATCGTAATGAATGGAATCCTCCCCGGCTTCGTTTACCGCCACACACGTGTATCTCCCGGCATCTTCAGCCTGTGCCCGAGGAATCTGCAACACTCGGCCTCCTGGAAGGAAAATGCATTCAAGATTTAAATGCAGCATCAAGCAGTTTCCATCATTTCCACACCGCATTTCACTAGAGACCTGAGCAAGCAAATTTATGAATGGCCAGCATTTGTTCTGAATTATAAGTAACTAAAGACTTTTATTTCCTAGCTACTTTTTCTACTGACAGATACTTGGAATTCAGCAATGTTTATACTGAAACGTTAGAAAAGAGTAATTAATTCCACAGAAAGGAATAACATTCTTCAGCAATATGCAGCCAGACATTATTCTTCTGTCAAAAATAGAAATATTTCTCAGCAAGGTGACAGAGAACCAATAGGCAAAAGGAAACATAAGCACATAATATTCTCATAAAGCTGTTGCAAACTGAAAAAATTCACTTCTGAAGCTTATAGGTACATACTACTTTTACTTTTCACTCTATTCCTCATTTAAGGCATAGCCACATAAATAACTTCAGAAAGACAGGGCGTATTAGGAATGCATTTTGGGAGTGGTTGTCAATGATCTCCCAACAGATAAGCAACAGGTAAACACAAAGACATTATCCCCACTGCTGCCCTTCTTTGCGCATGCCATCCCAAACCATCCTCTGCACAGAAAGGCTCCCTTTTTGTACTCTCAGCATTATAAGCACCTCTCTCCCATATGAGGTTAAGTAAGAGTCATGACCATTTTTCTGCTGGAAGCATTATTTCCATGCCTCACTCCCTGGTTAAGAGGCTTTTCTACTCCAATTATGATTTTGCCAAAGTAAAACTTAATAATGAAATAAATCAGGAACACATCAGAGAGAAGGTATCATTGTTGTATTTTATTTTGCAACACATCACACGAAAGTTAAATGGTCACATTCACACCATTTTAGGGACTACTTTTTAAATGAAAGAAAGAAACAGCTTAAGTCCAAGGACTGGAAAAAAACACATTTCCAGTCAAGAAAGTCTGAAAAGAACATTAATGCAGTGTTTTGAAGGGGAAAAGTTTATTGCCACACAAATACTAGCACTAACACCATTTCTTAAGGTCAGAGAGTGACATTTTAACACTCACCTGGTAATATTAGTACTTTATCACTAGAGCTCAGAGGATAGCCATCTTTATACCACGTAAGAACTGGAGGAGGAACAGCACTGGTCTCACAGTACAGTGAAAGGGGACTGTTGACAATCACATCTTTACTTTCTCCACCTCTTCCTGTATCTACTGTGTTACCGGCTTCCCATTCCTTATAAGGCTTTTGGAAACTAGGAGGAACTACAACCGAGGAGGGGAAAAAAGTTGGAATTTTAAAACTATCTATTTCTGCTGTAAAGTCAAGAAATGAAAAGATACTGTAATTGTTAAATAGCAGCAATAAAAATTAAGGGTATTAAATTAAGCCCTACCCCCAATTTAGATTAGCCAGGAAAATTCTAGTTCTTTTCATTAGAATGAACAATTGAGCAATCTACCGAATATTTTCTGCAGACTAGTAAATAACAGTGTAAGAAGACCTGACAACAAAACACAGAGGGTATTAATCAACAATAATACTTGAATAGCAAGCTATCTGGTTTTACTCAAGTTCTAATTTTGTCTAAATTTTCAGAAATGACTGATTGTTTTCTTGTATTTACACACAGTGTGTAGGCCAACAGGATGCTTATGTCTGGGGCCTCTAAGTACTAGTCAATACAGATAAATAAAATATGATGTCTTAGTTTAAGCTAAATGAAAACTTTTTCATGTAGTTTAGAGGAAGATCAGAGTTACTATGTCATTCCACTGACTTCAGAAACACTGCCTATGTCACAAAATATGAAAGAAAGAATAATCAAATACTGTATTTCTTAAAGATGAGCAAAATATACATGAAATAAAAATCACACAAAACACAAAAGCATTGGATTAGAGCAAGCAGGTGTAAAGGATACAAAATTATAAAGAATTCCAACATACCAGAATATTGGAAAATGAGGCTACTAGAAGACTTTTATTATGTGAACTCTGTTTACCTTGTATATTTAGATCAAATTCCACTTCATCCTCTCCAGCAATGTTGGATGCCAGACAAGTGTAACGACCAGTGTCTGATACTTGAGCCTCCTTAATCTGCAGAGTACGGCCACTAGCTTGGATAATGACATGATCATCTGGTTTAAGTGGCTGTAATGTAATTTTACATGGTAATTAATACTTGGCAAAACATACACTAGAAATCGCCACATTTGTGGAAGTCATATAATGTCATCTCTCTTTTGGTCAAATTCAGGTTGTTTCAAAATCCTTTCTAAGGCAGTATACTGGGAGTAAGAGCACATTTTGGTTTTGGTATTTCCTCTGCTTTGATACCACTACCAACAGAACATCTTTCAATCTATGCAAAGAAAGCAGTTGCTTAGGACACCAAATCACTGAGGGTCACCGCATAGGACACAGTCATAAGCCAGGTGTTCCTGGGATGGCAGCCTTGGCCACAGGTGGTGCAGCCCAGCTCTTCTCTCATCTGCTCCTCCTTTCCCTCAGACCAAAAACTTTTCCTCCCTGAGTAAACTTGATCAAACTCCAAGTTCCTGGAGACAGTTTTGTTTTCATGGTTGTCAGAAACTCTGCATCTTCACCTTTCTGATCTTGGTAGCCGGTCTCCTAAGAGGATGTGGTTTTACATCACTCCTAACCCCAGCTGCAAGTTGCTGCTGAAAGGAGCAACGCCACCCCCATCAGGCAAGGGCTCTTGTGACATCTGATTAAATCAAGCTGATTCAATCCCTGAACTCACTGGCCAAGTGGATGAGCTGATGGAAAACCTACACATGTAAAACTATAAGTTTTCTATGAGGTGAACAACTCGATCTAACTCGCCCTACAGCCACACAACCACCAGGATCTGCTGCCCAGAAAGGACACGGTGTGAACACAGAATTGATGCAGCAGCAATGCAGAGATACAGAGGATTAGACATTACTGTCCCTAGAATTTACATCATCCATGACAGTAGAGACTACATTAATACAACCTGTATCTTTCAATAATGAAAACGGAACACATTAGGGAGTCAGCACTGAACTCCTGGCCTGCAGGGGACAATTAATTTAGTCCATAGATGTGAGTGAAAGCCATTTACCTAGGGGCAACCCAAGAAAAAGCTGCTGCTCTGACAGTGGCAGCAAGCTGCTTACAGCCACTGTCTTTCTTTGGGGACCTCTCAATTCCCCCCAACATCATTTTTCATCGGCAATATAATCAGTACACCCAGGAGATCCTAGAATTACAGCATATGCCTGAAACAGGTGGAGGGTGTATACACAGTCTCTCCTGTGACTCCAGGCTGTTTCTGCATGCTCAGTAAATCCAGGAAGAGCTGGTCCAGCTGCAGAGGTGTAGCAGTTTGCCACATGATAAGTGCCCTACCAAGAACAGCTAAAGCAAGAGATTATATTCTCCTTTCTTACAGAAGAGTTGCACCATTTCTTTTTTACTTATAGCCAGCCCGCAGTAGTCTGCACATCAGTACGATTCTGTGGCATTGCCCTTCCAAACTGCTTCTCCTCCGGACCGATGTTGTTGTGAAGATTGTGTGTGGCAAGAACCGTGCCTCATTCCCCCTTGCAGAGGATCCAGATGCTTTTGTGGCTTTGTGAGCTCTGCCAGAACCAAGCGGGAGGCTCTCTGCAACTTCTGCAAGGGCAGCACTTAGAGGAACCAAGCATGGGGCCATTCTACAACAGGGCATTTAGGGACTTTACATAACAGCAAAGGGACACGTGGTCATACCACGGGATGCTACTGCTAGGCAGGGCCCTCCCCCTTTAAAGCACAGGCCAGTGGTACTAATGTCTCAGTGGCATTGCCAAGCACCCACAAAAAAGCAAGGGTGTCAATTTGCGGAGGTCTGGCCAACAGCAAAGGTCCTAAGATGCATGAATGGGTGATCCTGCCAGCT
>NW_008824896.1:1566830-1571885 GCF_000699105.1 Pygoscelis adeliae | reverse complement strand
CACACTCCAGGGTAAGGCTGTGGTTTACTTTGATCTTCACTTCTTTAGGGGAGAGACCCATCCCTGAGATATCCCCTTTGTTAATGGTGGGTGGAACTGGACAAAAACAAAGGGAGCAAGAAGGACTTTCATGACTTACTGTCTTATGCAGCCTTTCAAAATTAACTGGACAAAGGGAAAACCTGGATGATAACCTCAGGGAAAGCAAGTGCATTCCCCCTATAATCTGCCTCTTCCTCATAGCTGAATCCTTTTTTTTTTTAATATAGATATGTATTTTAAACTATTTTTAGTATATGTATTATATATAAAAATACATAAAACTGTGTTCAACAGTTTTAGACATGCAAACCTGACCATAGCCTTACCTAGCTATAGCACTTTATTATGTGTTTGGTTTAAATTCTATAAAGTTCAGTGTACTGCAGTCATTAAAAAGCATTTTAATAGAAATTAATATTCTCAGAAACATATGTTTGAACTGAAGTCCACACTCAGAGTAGTTGGTCAAAACTCAACATTTCCATTCCTTTGAAATCCCAATGTTGCAAAATCTCGTTTCCTTCTGAATCAGAATGAAAACAGAACATTTCAAAATTCTTAAGCTACCCCCCCCCACCCTGGTCTCATAATATCTTTCAAATTATTTTAAATGCTTTCAAAGGATTTTCCATTCTTTTTTCAATGGGAAATTTTAAATTCACCCTAATGCTTACAGTACCATAATAACTGACAGTTGCAATGGCATTTGGGGGTGGGGGGCTTTATGTTGCTACATAGCCATACTTCAGTAATGAACTCTTTTGTCATCTTCTCATTATTCCAAATCCAATGGGGCCTAATTAGGGACTTAGTGTAATTAAAATAACAGCACAGTTACTGTGAGAGAGCAAACCAAAATCCAATTCAGACTAGAAAATAAAAAAAAAAAGATGATGAAAAATCATGATTGACTGAGCCCACAATGAAGAGTTTGAGCATTAAAATAGAGTATTAGGCACAGATGCTCAAAGGACAATGTGCTGACAGGAAGCCTTGAATGGGAAAAGCTTTTGTACATATGGTATTTTATGGAAGGATATAAAAACAGTATCCTTCTATTTTACCTTACCAAGAAAGTTTCCCATTAGATTGTTACGGGTCCCCTCCCCTCCTTTTCTTCTAAAACAGTTTCTTTGCTCACGAGATTTTAGTGGTGGACTTGGCAGTGCTAGGTTAATGGTTGGACTTGATGATCTTAAAGGTTTTTTCCAACATAAACGATTCTATGATTCTATGAGATTCTCTGCTCACATCTCCCATCGTGTTGCGCTCATCTGATTTTAAAATCATTACCAAAAAGGCATTTCAGAAGAAACTGGAGTTCGATGTGTCTTAAATGTCTTTCCCTGGGTGGTACAAAGATTTTTAGCCCAACAGCAGCATTGTAAAGGATGCAACAGCAAACTCTTCTATGCCATGAGCTAATGCAGATGTTTGCTAAACAAAGCTACTAACAGAAATCCTTGTATTCACCAGGATAGGTAACACTGCAAAGGGGAAAAAATGGAAGAATGCAAGAAGAAAAAAATTTTAAAAATTGGAAGTATTTCCATACTGTAGACTTTCACTTCATAGTGCTTCAAAGTTTCTCCAGCTTCATTTGTGGCTATACAGGTATATCTTCCAGTGTTGTCCTCCTGTGCATTTGCAATCTGCAGGGTTCGACCACCTGCCAAAAGACATCATTCTTTAATAGCATCTGTTATACTCTTGCTTCCCAATTATTTAAATAGTTTCTGGAGAATATTTTCAACCCTTTGGTCCAAATTCTGCCCTTAGATAAGCATTGAAAAACTGATTGCTTACCACCATGTATACTGTGCAATAAATGACTGCATAATTTGCAGGAGTGCTTTGGATCACAACTCCTGTTGCTTACAGTTTCTTGGAAAATTTGTTAACATAGTTCCATACAAGAAATTTCTTGAAGACACTTAGATAGGAAGAAGTGATTTAGGGTTCTGCACTTCATTCACAGAAAAAGGGAAAGGAGGCATTATCGGTAAGACTAAGCAAAGAGAGTCTATTCAACATACAGGGGTGGATGTGAGCCTCTGTACTGCCTTTCTGTCTCAGTGCAGTACTTCATATGAAAGAGGCCCTTAACTCCCTCTGGAGAACAGACAGAAGCAACAGCCACAATGTGAGAAGTGTAAACATGAATCAGTAGGATTTAAGACTTCAGGTGGCCTCTACAACTTTGACATCCATCAATTTCCTTCCCATAGTATCCTGTTTATTTATGATTTATATTGTCTGCATTCTCAGAGATGAATCACTATTTAATTTGGCTGCAGCTCTTTTCAGACTGCATTCCTAGAAGTTGTCCCCCCATGTAGTAATTCAATTCCTCGCTATCAATATCGACTCATTCTTCCTCTGAACACTTGCAGTTAATGCTAAAGTACTTGTTCATCTACATTACTTCAGTGTTACCAGTGAAGCTTGTTCCTGTTTTTCACCTCCATAGATGTGCTAGGTAAGAGTTACTCCACAAATTAAAAATGGCAAACTACTAATGACCTAGAAAAATGCCACCTCATTCTTTTTACTAATGTTGTTGATTATATGTCTCTCCATCTAATTTCCACACTTAATAATGAATATAAACAACTTGAAATTAACTCCAAGGAACTTGTTTGCCATCATTTAGCTTTATGGAACAAAAGGATAAATACCTGAATACAATTAAAATACAAGTAAATAATCAGTTAATTGTGAAGCACTTAAAAAATATTGGAATGGGAAGTGCTACAAAAGTACAAACATTGCACTTAAAAATATATCCTTTGATTTTTCATAACAATCTGTAATGGGAAACTAAACAATAACAGAATAAAGTGTTACGTTATTTCTCAATAACAACAAAAAATTTACCTGGCAAAATGCGGATATTTCTGTTTGATTCTAATGGATTACCATCTTTCAGCCAGGTGATTGTAGCTGGAGGATACGAGTAAGCCTCACAAACTAGCGATGTTGGGCTGTTGAGGATAACAGTGGCATCTTCTGCATTTCCATGGCTGTCTGCACCCACAATGGTTGGAGGCACTAGGAACAACAAAAACATTAACCAGAGGAAGAACTTCTAAGAAAAGGCAATTTTCTGTTCCCTGTTCAGTCTAGGAATCTGGTTGCAGCCTTAAATAGCTGTGAGGCATTCCTACAAGGCACACTGAAACCCAGAACCAGACAACATTCATCTGGTTTTACATTTTGTCCTGAAGTCAACAGTCAGCCCGTGTCAGAGGATTCCATTCGCCCTTAGCCTTTGTCAAACACAGGTCACCAGGAAGCCAGCCACCACTTGCCCAGCAGCTGGCAGACTCGCTGCCTGATGATCCTGTGAGCAGCAGATTGGTAGGTGGCATGAGCCTAGGAAATGAGGATGTGGAAACCAAACTCGCCATTGTTTGCATTTGGTTATGTAATAACCGTCATGAAAAAAAGAGAACTGCAGATGGTTTCAGCTTTTATGAAGAAAATCTTCATAATCTGAAGTAGTACTTCACAATCTGAAGTGCTCTTCAGATACTCCTTCCTTGAAACACAATAAACTAATGTACTGTCCTGCTCATTCCATACAGACAATGTCCTCTTATAGCTCCACATTTTCTAGCTCTATATTGTCTAAAGCACAGAACTGCTGTTTCTATTGAACTGCTATTATTTATCAATTACTAAGCTATGAAATTTTAATTGTAGACAGGCAACTTAAGCATTGCTGTAATTAAAGTACTACAAAATTCCAATGTGATTATCTATTTTTTCCTGAGATTAATATTTTCTCTGCAAGAGCCAGCCCAGCTGTCTTACCAAGTATATTAAGACTGTAACTTTTGCTCTTATCTCCAGCTGTATTGGATGCAAGACATGTGTATCTCCCTGTGTCAGTGACTTGAGCATTGGTAATTTGCAGGAAACGCCCACTGGACAGAAACTTGTGATCTTCATCCTCAGTTAGAGATTGCCCATCCTTTATCCAGGTGACCTGTGGTACAGGGTTCCCTTAATGGAGTAAAGAAAATTGCAAATAGTAGTTGTTGCATAACCTCTAGGATATGCCAACATTTCTGAAAAACAGAAACATACAGTTTCAGATGCCTTTTTAAAATATATGCTTTAGGGAGATGTTTTGGAAAAAGTATTCTAAAGTCTTAGAACCTCATGAAGTAATACACACCTCCTCTTAAATTCCATAGGCCTTTAGAGAAGAAATATCACAGCAACTATCCTCTTGGTTACATTTTATACAACTTTTATAAGGAGTGCTTAGTCCTGCTATAAGCACCATGGTTAAATTTAAAAATTCCACTGAACTGAAAATTCCATTAAAAACATGCTGTTAAGAACCAATGATGATTGACACCATGGGTTTGATCAGTAAAGGTAAGTAATATTGTATACTTTTACCTATCACTTCGCATGTTAGGGTAACTCTGTGCTTCTCTTTCACTTTCACATCTTCCAGTTTATTTTCACCCACAATCCCTGGAGGCACTGCAAACAGACAAGATGACAACATTAGCGAGTATTACTTACAAGCAATTTAAATACAACAAAGACACACTCACGCTATATCTCAGCGTATGCTTCCCCTAACCACATCAATCGATGAACGGCTCAGATCTACTAGTCACAGGTCCAGATGTGAGGCAGTGGAGAGCTAACTTGCCTGTACAACAGATATGCACTCTGTTCTGCACCCTTTAACCATACAAGTCCACACAAAGGGCAAGAGAGGACCACAGACCCATAAAGTACTCACCTCACTTAGTCTTCAGAGCTAGATAGATACTGAGGGTGCTGAGGAGTATGGTCAGTAGGGCAATGGTGATGAGCACTGGTTAGTGAGGCCGGGTTTGATGTCATGCACCAGCAGGTTTTATAAGTTTGTAAACAAGTTCTATCACACATATTAAGCAGCAAGTGATTTATTTGTTCAAAACCATGTGCTTAAGTTTGAGTTGTTTGTTTTCCAACAGTAACTGAAAGCATCTATCTAGATCTCTA
>NW_008824896.1:1564147-1566781 GCF_000699105.1 Pygoscelis adeliae | reverse complement strand
AAAAAAAAAAAAAAAAAAAGAGAGAGTCAGCTTGTCTATTCACATATCACGTGTGGTTTTTTTCCTTACCAGCATGCTCAAAGTAATACAATAGATTACCAACAAGTGGATGCTGTGTAAAGGCATACGTGTGTTTTATGCAAATACAGCTAATTCCATACAGGCAGATGAAGAAACTATATAGGTCTGAAGGTATCTTGCTGTGGTACAAACTATGTTTCTCTAGGGAAACAGAAGACAAAAACCATACCCTTAAAATACCTATCCACCCCCCAAACAGCTAACTCAATACAAGGAAACTCTTACTGTATGGCTGACCACTTGATGACTTGTTTCCAAATAATCTTGGTCAACAGGACTACACAGACTAATGTGCTAGTGGATGAGGGGTGCCAGATTATGAATGTGTTGGTGCGTAGGCATGGTGGTGAAGAGCTCTGATCAACTATTCCTTTCAAAGTAGAGGCATTTGTGGATTCAAGCCAAAAGAAAATGGCACTACAAATCAACACGGGCATGGAGTATAACAGGTTGAAAAGGAGGCCTGTAGTTATAAGAAAGAAAGCCCAATCTCCAAGAGACTTTGGAAAGTTTTGTAAAAAAAATGCCAGACTAGGGAGCCAGATACTACGCTTTAATAATCGTACAAAATGAAAACTTTCAGCCTAGATAGAAGACCTAAAAAGAGAGGAATTAAAATACATTCAGCAGCTTATTTGTGATCTACCACTAAGTTGGAAGCAAAAGTTTTATAAAAATAAGAATCACAGTAATATGCAGAATTCATTGTCAACAGAGAAAAATAATGTTACTCCAGATTTTTGATATTAATGAAGAGTACAAACTAGAGTGAAGAAGAAAAAAAAAAAAAAGGAAGAGGTTTGCATCTCACTTGACTGGAATGGCAAAGATACTACTTCAGCGTGGCTAAAAGTTGACCTCTGAACAGGACACATGGCGAGATGCGGGTTAGTAGAATTTAGCATGCAGGAAGATGTGGCCAGTGCTGGCACTCTCACCAACTTGTGATGCAGTTATGATCAAATTCCCTGCTGTGACTGTACGAGCAATGCAAAACAGACTTTCGTATGGGTTCTAGTGTCCAAATGCAACGAGACAAAGAAGCATCAACTAGTGAAGGAATTAGATGGGGGAAAATATAACCTAAACTCATAAAGTTCAGGACTTTTAAGTCAGGCCAAAAGTTACTAATCATAAACAAACCAAGCAACTCATCACTTTGGCCCCAAAATAATACAGTAAGATGTCAACACACATTAATTTCAGAAATATGACAAAGCCACACCAAACATTTTGCAAATATCTAAATATTATGCTTATTACACCAAGCTCTCCATGCAAACTGGCTCGCCTGTTGCACCTCCTACACCAATTTAGAGAAACACTGGGATGTCTCTGTACGGTTCCTATTTACAGTGAGCCGGTGAACATTCTGTGTCACTATCAGGCCACATTCCAGTAACTTTCCTCTCGAAAGACAAAGAAATTACCAGGGGGAGGGAAGACAAGACTGAACAATGGAATTTTCCACTTAGCCCACTTGAAATCAGCTTCACTGAGCATTTTTCTTCAAGGCAAACAAAGCCTATGCAAGAAAGATTCCCAGAATCCTCATGAACACCCTGCTACTAAAACCCTCCAAAGAAAACAGTAAAACAATGAACGCTTTTCAGTGTTTATCCGTCTCTTCCATTCTACTAGACTTACACTTCCATGAGCTCATCAAATAAACATGAACTGACATGAATGTGAGTTATCATTTACAGGCTGAATATGCTAAGTCAGCTGAAGGCAAGGGAAGCTGATAGCACTCAGCACCTTAGAGAAAAGAAACGTACAGAAAAATTACACACAGTAATGCTATAAGACAACCTGCATCAGGCCTGGTAATTATTGATAAAAATAACAAATAGTTACTAAACCAAAGGGCAGTATTTTCGGGGGAGGGGTGGAAATTAAAAATAAGTCATGTGACAAAATTCATAGAATCATAGAATAATTTGGGTTGGAAGGGACATTTAAAGGTCACCTAGCCCAACCCCCTGACATGGGCAGGGACATCTTCAACTAGATCAGGTTGCTCAGAGCCCCCTCCAACCTGACCTTGCATGTTTCCAGGGATGGGGCATCCACCACCTCTCTGGGCAACCTGTGCCAGTGTTTCATCACCCTCAGCATAAAAAATTTCTTCCTTATATCTAGTCTAAATCTACCCCCTTTTAGTTTAAAACCATTACCCCTTGTCCTACCAGAACAGGCCCTGCTAAAAAGTTTGCCACCATCTTTTTTATAAGCCCCCTTTAAGTACTGATAGGCTGCTAGAAGGTCTCCCTGGAGCCTTCTCTTCTCCAGGCTGACCAACCCCAACTCTCTCAGCCTGTCCTCATAGGAGAGGTGCTTCAGCCCTCTGATCACCTTTGTGGCCCTCCTCTGGACCTGCTCCAACAGGTCCCTGTCCTTCTTATGTTGGGGGCCCCAGAGCTGGACGCAGCACTGCAGGTGGGGTCTCACGAGAGCAGAGTAGAGGGGCAGAATCACCTCCCTCGACCTGCTGGCCACGCTTCTTTGGATGCAGCCCAGGATACGATTGGCCTTCTGGGCTGCGAGCGCACA
>NW_008824896.1:1545914-1563737 GCF_000699105.1 Pygoscelis adeliae | reverse complement strand
GTTTAGAGAGAAGGATGTTGTGGGGGACCATGTCAAAGGCCTTATACAGGTCCAGGTAGACGACATCTGTAGCCCTTCCCATGTCCACTGATGTAGTCACTCCATCATAGAAGGCCACTAGGTTAGTCAGGCAGGACTTGCCCTTGGTGAAGCCATGCCGGCTGTCTCGAATCACCTCCCTGTCCTCCATGGGCCTTAGCATAGCTGCCAGGAGGATCTGTTCCATGATCTTCCCAGGCACAGAGGTGAGACTGACTGGCCTGTAGTTCCCTCGGTCTTCCTTTTTTCCCTTTTTAAAAATGGGGGTTATGTTTCCCCTTTTCCAGTCAGTGGGAACTTCACCGGACTGCCATGACTTCTCAAATACGATAGATAGTGGCTTAGCAACTTCATCCGCCAGTTCCTTCAGGACTCAAGGATGGATCTCATCAGGTCCCATGGACTTGTGCACCTTCAGGTGCCTTAGATGGTCTAAAATTACACATTAAGGGTTCCAAATAGCCATCTAAAGAGCCTGCTGTACTAGTCCTTGTCTAAATACATTAGCAGGATCACCCACTACCACACTTGGATTATATGCTTTAGAATATCAAAGGCTCTATTTGACTAAAGGTTTCCACTGAATCAGAGATCTCTATTTTGTAGAAACAATTCCAGCTCCAGTGTTTAAGTTCCCTGTTGGACTTGGCTTTGCCTTCACATCTTTGTTGCAACAGATTATTATCATCATGCCACTCAGCTATACATATTATACCCACTGCTGCACAATAATGCTGCTTTTAATTAATGAGTATGGGATTGAACTTCTTGCATTTCAGCATTAGATGCAACAGATTCACATAAATTTCATATGGTTTCCTGGGGCTGTAGTTTTCTTGACTTAAACCAGCTTAAATTCAGGCCGCTGCCAAAAGAAATAGCACTATTCCCCTGACCACTCACTCTTGTCATCTTCTTTTCACCAATACTGGCATTTATAGTCTGTGTGGTGAACGAGCAGGGAACTGATCTGGCTGAAAACTAACCTGACCAGGAAAACACAAACCCCCCACCTTTTCAGATCACCTATAAACTGCTTCACCTTGTTCATCACGTCCAAGGGACAGCGAAGCTATGAGCAACAAGAAACAGAAGAGAAGATGGGAGTCTGGGTGTCAGCATCCCCCAGACTTCTATCCAACTGAAACAACAATGTAACTGAAGCCAGTTACACTGACATAGTTCCTTTTCAGAAAAAAACCTCAAACAAAATGCAAAACAGAAGTAGCTGCCAGTTATTCCAAATTATGCCTGAAAAATCCTCAATTTTAAAAACTAAACAAACAGCAAATTCACATGTAGAAGTAGCTTCTCTTTAAAACCTGATTTTCTGACCATGTTATCAAATGCACTTTTTTTTCCCCCTACAGACATATGTTTTGGCATAATAATTTTTAAAATACCAGCGAAGTATATGGTAGATCCCCTTATCTTCTACTGTAACAAAAATTACCATGTACTTACCTAGAACAGAAAGGTCAAATTCCTTCCTCACTTCTCCTGCAGCATTGGTCACTACGCAAGTATACTGACCTTCATCTGCTACACTCGTGTGTGTCAAACGAAGCATTCTGCCCCCTGAGGAGAAAGCCAAAAAACATACAATCATTAAAGTCCTGCTCCAACCAATATGCTCCCAAATTGTCTGTACTAACTCTTAATTTTTTTTATGTTTTGGTTAAAAAATTTATAGCTGTAAATTTAATGTGGTCTATTTTTTTAATGTGCTTTGTTTTGTTGAACAAACAGTAAGAGAAAGTGACTGAGCTTACTCCTACTCCCATCATTTCTGTATGTCTGCTCAAGCCCTCAGCTCCTCAGTGCTTTTAGATCTGTGCTTAATATTGATCATACTCTTCTTTCTAGTCAGTAACTTCCAAACTACCCTGACACATCTCTTTTTTTCGCCTCCAGAAACTACATTTAAGTGAACTTTGAGACATTTAGATACTTCCTGAGAATTTCTGGAGGAAGTCTGAGACCAACCGGAACAATCACTGAAAACTTCAAGACACATCTGTAGAGTTTGGGCAGAGAAAAATTGAACCTGCTCCACACAGGTCACTCAAACTACATGCAGGGGTACAGTGCACACATAATTTATTGATCAGTGCAGACACTTTGGATGTGGCAGGAACACTGTGTTTGCAATACGCAGGATTTGTGCATGTACTTCTATGCAGGAAATTTTGACAGAACAGTGTCTCAGACAGCAGGATGCACACGTAATTTTTTGATCAGTGCAGACACTTTGGATGTGGCAGGAACACTGTGTTTGCAATACGCAGGATTTGTGCATGTACTTCTATGCAGGAAATTTTGACAGAACAGTGTCTCAGGCAGCAGGATTTTTGTTCACATGAGGACTTTGCTATACTGAGAATCTAGATGACTGTCGAGGAAAAATAATAAAGCCTCATCAGAGGGAGGGTGGGTGTGTACACATAAAAATAAGTTTATTTTTATAAACACAAACACTCCATAAAGGTATTTTCACATGTATAGATAAGGAGTAAAATTCCAGTCCTCTCTTCTAGCATTTGTATTAACTGTGCCATCAATAATAACAGGTGACAACAGTACTGGTTTATATGTAATGTTTTAAAATAACATATTTCTCATAACACTATAGCAGAGCAGTTGCGAGAACACATTTGCACAGGCATGCTAGTTTAAAAGAAAGAAGATTTGCAAATATGTTTGACCAAAGGACCACGGATATCCCTGCTTTGCCCTAGCAGAATAATTTCTCTTTGCTTCCTTTTTGGCAGAGGAACAGCAAAACAAACATCAGTGAGCATTTAAGTGTGAAAACAAATGTGGTGGCCATCCTTCAGCCTTTTCCAGTTTCTCGTTAATAGCTCTCACATTAGCAATCATTACCTCACAGTACATCACATCTGAACTGTGCATGTCCTGCCTGCAAATATCCACAGGGTCTCATTATTGGGATATATCCCAGAAATTTATGTTCCTGGTCATGTGCTTTGAAGGAAGAAACTGCTGACCTACTTGATGGATGTGCCTCCACTCAAGGAATCCTACCTGCTGGAGGGAGTACTGTGAGACTGAGGAAGGCAGACTGATGTCACCCTGATCCTTTCTCCCATTCACATCCTGAACAAAGCCATATAAGAAGTAAAATGAAGCAGATATCTGCCTGCAGGAGACTGTAACTTTCTATGGTATCACATACTTGCACACCAAGGGCTCCAGTGCTGAGGCAGGGTATGATTTTCTACATTTAGCTAAAACTTACAAAAAGCTTTTCTCCTTGCTAAAGCTAGTATGCAGCTTAGTGCATGGTCTGCAAGGAAAGCAGATGTGGTATGGTAGAATTTTTTTTCTTTTATTTCTAAAGTATGTAAGAAGCATCATTAAAAGGAAACATCAGCATAGTATCTGAATTAACAGATTCAAAGTTGCCAGCAGTGTGTCCACACATTTAAATCATCTACAATGCCAAGTATGTTTTCAATCAACAGAACCAAAATCTTGCTTTGGCAAAGTATTTTATGTCTTAAATTAGTCAGAGGGGGATTTTTTGTTGTTGTTGTTTTTGGTTTTTTACAGCTGTACAAGCACAAATAAAGTTCCAAATGCCATGTTGGTTACAGTTCACTACCACAATGTGTAGTTTTCTAAAGAACTGCACAAAAGCACAGTTGCTGGAAAACAAGCACTGAGTTCTGGCCTGTTTCCCCACTCCCACTGCAGCTAACATTCAGAGACAATAAACATCTTTTTGTCTCTCACCCTTCCTGACTCTGCAATCCGGGTGGTGATATTAGTGTGGGTGTAGAAATCAACAGACAGAACAGAAACAATCAAGCCCAGAAGAAATTATTTTTGTTGATGGCAACTTCATACAAAAAGGAATGCATACCAACTCAGATAGTCAGATTTATACCAGATAATAATCAGACACCCACTCCTTTTTCCACGCGCCATGCATAAAAATGGGAAAGCAGAAGACAGGACTACCTGTAATGTTAAAAGCTACACGAATTAAAAAAAAAAAAAACCCTGAAAAATTCCAGCTTCAAATCCAGTCTTAGCTGAGCTTCTAAACACCTTCCAGTTCCTTTGCCTGTCTGATTGTTTTCTTGTGTTCATGCTGTAGGATTGCTTGGCTTTGCATGGTAGCTATGTCAGAGTTTTAGAAACTTCATCAAAACTTATTTTCATGAGATTTCTAGCTGTGAGTGGCAAGCCCAAAATCAAAGAAACTTCTCAGTTGTCATCTATACATCTCAGTCGTAACCAGATACTTAATTACTTCTACACACTCCACAAAGCTGATCCCCAGACACGTGAAGTCAACGCAAAATGTATTGCATTGACTGCTTGGTACGCATTTTCCGTTTGTAATCTCAAGGGCTGCTAACTCAATTTCTTATTGTAAACACAAAGCTTTAACATCACTGCAGCTGCCAGTCAAGTACTCTCACTTCCTTATGGTATTGCAGGAAGATGGTTTACAGGAACAGGTACTGAGCCCCTCCTATTTCAGACACCTCTGTCAATTACTACTGTCATAAAAAGGCATCTGAACTAGTTCTTTGTAGGTTATCCCAGCTTGAAAATCAAGATCCCTGATGAATCGGATCTGTTTCTCTGCTTGCCTACTGCAAGTTTCTCCAGATCCCTTGGACTAGTCTTCTTGCTAATGCAGCATTCTGTGCTGTCTTTGACTGATCACCTAATTCCAGCTTTTATTAGATGACATTCTGAAGATCAGATTCAGTTAGCTCCAAGGCCAGGAAGTATTTACATGCATTAATTTCTGAGGCTTGTGAACAGGCTTCCCTGTTTCACCCATAGAAATGAAAGATGTGTTTTGTTTATTGTCATATTATTCATTCTCTCAAAGATTTTTAGTCTTTAAAGGGTAAAATAACTGTGAAGAGGAAGAGGTAGAGAAAACTAATCAAATGAGAGAGCTAACGCAGTATATGTATTGGCACTGACAAAGCAAGATGTTACCGTCTGATATATTTCTGGAAATAAGCATTGGACTAACATACACTAACAGCCAGAATAATGGCTTATTCCATGTCACAGACCAAATAGTTACCATGCCTTTGGCCCATACACATGAAGTTTGGTAACAACTTTAAAAGTTTACATTAGCTATTCACCAGGCACTCCAGCCAATCTGACCCCATTTACTGAAAAGCTTGGCATTGAATAACAGTTTCTCTTCTCTCCTTGTCTTTAACAGATTATTAAACCAAACCAAACCTTCTTTCATGTGAAATACCTGCACTATAGATGCAGAGGGCACTTCGCCCCCTTCCCTCTTTTTTTTTTTTTTTTAAATAACTACAGCTTTTGTACCTGAGAGGATTCGCACTGAGTTGTTCAAAGTGACAGGCCATCCATTCTTGAGCCATGTTATTGATGGTAAGGGAATTCCTGAAGCTTCACAAACCAGAGAGATGGGATTCTTCTCCACAATGCTGATATTTTCAGGCATCTGCAGGTCACCAGCAATACTTGGGGGAACTACAGAACAAGAGTAAAGAAAAGCCATACTTCAGAACAAATAAAAATTAAAACATTCTGTCATCCAAATAATAAGTCATTGAAGCTAAGATAAGCTTGGCAAGTGCAGAGCTACAAAACTGAGACATTTAATACTATATATTAATGACAATATCTTACTGTGTAATTGCATAGAAATATTAAAATTAAATTCTATCAGTTCTATTACCTTTATTTTATGGCTTAAGATCCCCAGTGAATAACAGTTTATAGTAGTTCTGTCCATTCTATGCTAATTATAATTTCCAGTATCTAATGAAACACTAGGGAAAATTCTAACACTGACAAAATTACATGCTTTTTCTAATGGAAAGAACAAATCCCTGTTAAAATAACTACAACAAGTTTATGTTAGGCTTTTCTTTGCTAGGAATAAGAATATTTCCACTCTGGAAGCAGTTCTACAGTTCACACTTTAGAACATAAAGCATGGGGTCAAAAATTGACCAACATCCTCCAGCACTCTGAGTAGCTTGAGGAAGCTTAAAGTTTCTTTTTACTACCCAGAAGTTTGATAATACAGTACAGCAAACCTTCCAAATAAAAAAAAATACATAAACAAAACTGGTGAATAATTTAGACCTCTTATTTTCAATAATGAGAATTCCTGTGTTTACTTTCACAAGTAAAACATGAATATTCAGTGTTCAATGAAGCATAAAAAAATTACATGTAAAAGAATTACAGTGTCTGTAAAATAACGTGATGTTCCAATCAATTCCATCAAGTCAAATTATGGAGATGAATTATAGTTGGAGGTATCACCTTTAAATTCTTCTGATTGTGCAAAATGAAACTGGTAATTAAGTACTTGAGATACTGGATATCCTCAGGTAACTGTCCTCTGGTAGCGGCCACTAGCAGGGTGTTCTCGGTTAAACCTTGATTTCTATCTCCCACAATAGAGTATTTCCCACCATGACACTCACCCCAATATCGTATACAATTATACCTAATCTTGGTTTTCTCCTTTTTGTCCTCTCAGGAGATGGAGCAACTGAGGATGGATTAATATTAACCGGGACAGAGGTAAGATTTTAAAATATTCAGGAGTCATGAAATTGGATTTGGATTTTTGTAACACTGCAATTGAAACTGCATCACTGATCTGCAACTGAAACTGCACCACATGTAAAGCCTGTAATAGATACAGGTGGTGCATTTAGCCCCACAACTATTTCTTGGATGTCCTTTGGCAAACTTAAAAGTCTAATTTGTTTCTGTTATGTCTGCCCCATTTTGCACATACTCACCATGAACATTTAGATCGTATCTTCTGTCAGACAGCCCTGCCACATTGGCAGCAACACAGACATAGCGGCCAGTGTCTGACACCTGGGCATTTTTCAGTTGAAGAAAGTGACCATCACGAAGTATCACTATGTCCCTGCCACTGACTAGCGGACGGCCATCCTTCATCCACGTTATTGCAGGTTCTGGAATGCCCTGTACCTTGCACTCCAAGGAAACGTCATTTCCCTGGATGACTACAACTTCTGATGGGTGGCTACCACTGTTTAATATAGTTGGTCGAACTATGAAAGAAAAAGAACAACAGTTTAGAAGTCAAATGGAAGCTACATTTCAGTATCTTCATCTGTTTCTGAACAGAACAATCAAGTTTGCCAGAACAGCATTTTCATAAAGACCAGTTCTTGTGGGTTAATGCTGGCAAATCAGCTAGGGGCACTCCGCAATTCATAGCATTTTCCACAGAGCTGAGAAAAGACAAATAACCTCCTCTCTCCCCACCCCATAAAGTAAAATTGTTTCTTAAAATGTAACTTACAGGCAATTTTTAAAATATAAACAGGAAAAAAAATTAAATTAAAAAAGACTGCCCCAAATGCTTAGAATAGATGCTGTCAATCCCTACAGATTTTTGAAGATTTTCTCTTTCATGGGACTGTTTAAAAATACCTCCTTTTATTCCTGACTGAAGTACAGACTTCGCAGTAAAACTGGCAAATTTAAATTCAATTAGTTGTCATCACTACTACTGTCTGGTGACAAGAAGAGTTGTCATCCCTGTAAAGAGTTTACATCCCTGTAGTCATCTGTGGTCAAATGCACTTTCAACAGATTTATGCAACATCTTGGTCAAGCTCTGAGTCCAAATTGCCAAAATTTTAATTACTTAACATTCTCCTCGGAGTACCCTTAAATTGTCCTTTACTCTCTGAAAATCTTGCAGCTTAACATCACCGTACGATGTACACTATCATAATGTAACTCTATTGCAGAACTGGTAAACTATGAACGGAATTTTTCATGGTAGCTTACTGTATACTTGCAAACTGTATTCTTTCTTTGCACTTCCAGCTACATTTGAAGCAATACAAGTGTAAGATGCAGCATCAGACTTTTCAGCAATTGAAATCTGTAGCTGTCTGCCTCCAGATAATATCCGCACCCTTCCTGAAAGGTCAGCCATCAGTGGAGAGCCTGCAAGAGACATTCTTTCAGATAAAAACACAGAAAATGTAATGAGCTTGCTCACATGGTGTAAAGTCCACTGGCTCATTTAAAAATTACTGACCTGCGCAATTGTCCATTTTAGAACTGCTCTATCAGAGTTTTCCTAGACATCAGAAACTTCATGCAAGCAGATTCTGAGGACTTCCCATATTAATTGCTGACTTCGTGACATATAGCAACCTGAGCTAAAGCACAATAACTCTCACCATACTCGCATCCATCCAGGAAGTCTTGGACACTTTCACTGAGCAGCAAATTCAACATTTTCAGTAATATCTGACTCATTGTCTAGTATATAATCGTCTCACCCAGCACAGCCAGTGCTTAGAAACATATAATTTAGTCTTCACAGCTGGACCATCTGTGTATTGTGTGCCACACAGCACATGTGCATAGACTTCTGCCCAGGAAATCCTCAGCAGAAATGTGACAGCAAAATAATATTACATTCTCTGAGCAGAATTTTCAATCTTGGAGACCTCAGATTAGGCAAGTATCTTCATCTTTACAAACCACAGGGAGACTTTTTGACAGAAAGAATACACATGCTACTGATAACTCTTACAAGCTGAATTTTCATTTCCCACTTGTGTGTTTAAAATCCTTTCTATGAACAAGTGCACCAAATGCCAAACATGATGAAAAATCTAGCTCTCAAGTAACATTCTAAACTGTACTACTTTCTAACTACCTTTCTAGACTTTCCAACAGGTTCAAGTTTCCTTTCTGCCTTTAAGTGTATACACTTCAGCCTTGCCGTACATTAGAACACATCATACAATGCCTTTTTGGCTTCCAATAGACAGGGTTTAAAAAGAACTTGATGAACTTCATTTTCTCTGAAAATTTTATGCATTAGAAAAAGTGTTTTGTAATTAAAATCTGCTCTTTCCACAAGCCAGAATTAATTGATAGGCACATACCACACTGAATTCTGCCATCTATGGTATAATCATAGAATCATAGAATCTATGATTCTGTGATCTAGAAAGACACAGATGAATAGGTAAGATTGATTAATAACACAAGAATTACCATACTGAAGAGTTCAGCATCTTACTTTGTCTAATCATAGAATCATAGAATCATTAAGGTTGGAAGAGACCTCCAAGATCATCGAGTCCAACCATCAACCCAACACCACCATGCCCACTAAACCATGTCCCTAAGCGCCTCATCTACCCGTTTTTTAAATACTTCCAGGGATGGTGACTCAACCACTTCCCTGGGCAGTCTGTTCCAATGTTTAACTACTCTTTCAGTAAAGAAAGTTTATTTTATGCTTGCTTACATTTTCATTGAAGAGGGAACTGTGCTGATGTTTGAGACAGTACCAAGAGGCAACATCCTTAGTGCTTTACAAGGCAATTTCTTAACTTCTCATAAGAAAGGAGTCTCAACAGTTGTTGAGAATCAATGTGATGGGGTGTTTTCAGGCATATTGGAGGCATTTGCCCCACATTATGCCAGGAGTGGGGCCCTAAATAGGTCCTTTTCTCTGACTTCTTTTTAGCTGTGTCAAGCATAAATTTCTGGTAAGAAATAAAATATCAGATAAGAATATTGATTAGGAAGCAATAAGCCATTAAAGGCAAATCAAAATTATCCTGACTTTCCCTGGAGAGGACTAAGCAAAAGGGAAATGAAGAACCAAACCCACTGCTGGGCAAATGCCTAGTATTCGAGGTGCGGCCTCACCAGTGCTGAGTACAGGGGCACGATCACTTCCCTACTCCTGCTGGCCACACTAGTTCTGATACAAGCCAGGATGCCGTTGGCCTTCTTGGCCACCTGGGCACACTGCTGGCTCATACTCAGCCGGCTGTTGACGAACACCCCCAGGTCCTTTTCCGCCAGGCAGCTTTCCAGCCACTCTTCCCCAAGCCTGTAGCGCTGCATGGGGTTGTTGTGGCCGAAGCGCAGGACCCGGCACTTGGCCTTGTTGAATCTCATACAGTTGGCCTGGGCCCATCGATCCAGCCTGTCCAGGTCCCTCTGCAGAGCCTTCCTACCCTCGAGCAGATCAACACTGCCGCCCAATATAATATTCTGTCTCCACAGTGTCCATGCTTAAAAGAAGGTGCTAAAAATACCTGCTTTTGTCTACTGATTCATAAGAAGGCATTTGTCAATGTTGCTTTAACCCCTAAAGCAAAAAGGTGTGCAGACTACTCTTAAATATTAAGATGGGATGAGAGAAAGGTTCAGCAAATCCCAAAAGCAATTACTACAACTGGTTGCATTTTCTTCACTTGGCAGTATGCCATGGCTGCAAATTTAAAAATAATCCATAGGATACATCTATGTTGTGCAGTGGATCACAGGGCAGAGACCCTCAACTCGGCACCACAGAACTTCACAATGACCCACAGCCCTGCCAGCTGGGATCCACAAATAAGTCTTGATGCTGTCTTGCTTCACCATGGTAAATAAGCATATTGAGAGGGGTTAAGTGCTTCACTAACATGTATAAACTGTCCATTTTTAAGTCAGCTCAGGAATCTCTGCACTGTGCTTCTCTTGCACGTCTTTAGGAATAATGACACCTAATCCAAGCAGAGGTGAGTTAAAGAGAAGGGAATAATCTACTATTGTGGTTCATTTTACTCAATATCAGCATTGTTGAGATATCTGCATGTTTGAACTCCTCAGAACACACTATCTAAAATGTTCACAGGAAAAAAGAAAAACTGGCAGGTCAGAATTATCACATTTGCTTTATAAAACCGACAGTGGATGGTTACTCACCATTCTTTTTCCAGGTAAGACTGGGTGGTGGGATGCCACTGGACTCACATATCAGGCTTATCAAGCTCCCTTCAATTACTGTCAGCTGAGAGATGTCATCTGAGCCATAAATACCTGGTGACACTGAAAAGAAATGCCAAATAATGGCAGCATTTGAAACAAAACTTTATCAGCCAACAGTAAGACCCAAATGACCCTGGCACAAATTTGTCCCATTATGCTCTGAAGCAATTACAAGGATTGTATTCTCTTGTTGACAATGCAAACCAGATCCTGGGTAGGGAATAATATACTTGCGAATGACTGCATCTATCCTTCCAGCCTCTGAGGTCTGGTGCATGCATAGGGTCTATTTCCGGCTGAATTTTGAATGGACTTCACAGAACAAAGCCATTTCTGTAAATTATGTAAACTGACTCCAACTATAAGAGCCTGCCTCATTCATGGTGTTAGCTCATAAACCTACAGATATCATCATTAGTCGGAAAGTGACTTTCAAAATTCAGCCCAAGTTTTTCCTTTGAATTTTTGCTGCAGCGACACACTGGCTGCCACATCCAACACTAAGGACCCCATCCTATCAATTGCCCTACTGTAGCAGAGTGCCAGCTTTGCTCTACATCTCTGTGACTGTAAACCAGTTGCAGACAAAAGGGACAACTGTTTTCACTCTGATTCTCAAAGTCTTAAAGAACTTCAGTTCAATCACTAAGGAAGGGATAATTGCCTTCTTGAAAGGGGGGAACCATTTTCATCAGATGAAAATAGTGTAGGTAACACTTGAAAAGAGACCAAAAAAAGCAGAGGAAAACATAGGCTGAAACTGGCAAATAAAATCTCACTAGTGAATAACTTATCCATCACATTTTTAATGCACATGACAGTAGACAGCTTCTCCTTCTGATACTTAAACTCTTTATTTAGCAGCAACCAGATGTATGGGTTTCAGAACAACTGACTGCAAAGGACTTTATTGTACTGTACTGGCTTCAAACTTATTTGTCCTGCTTCTAGTCAAAAAGTTTGTGCCATTCTCTACAGAGGTACATCTTACATTTAACACATGGACTGGTTCCTGGAACCAGAGTTAGCTCTCAGGATCTCGCCAATCCTCAGAAGGATACATTTCCCGGATTTAAAACTTAAAAATATGGCAAGCAGGACTTTTGGTCCCTGGGTGTAAACAAAGACTATAATTCTAAACAGTTATCCACAAATGACTTTCACAGGCAACTTTTGGTTTCTATTAAGCTTATTCCATCAAAGCTGCTAACTAGCGAAGAGTTATCCCTCCTTTCAAAATCCTACTGAAGTGGTGTCACTGCACAAAAGAATAAATCCACATCCCTCCAGCAGCAAATGTCCTTTGCAACATTGCAGATCTTACCAATCTAGAGGAGGGAGAGATGAGAGATGAAGATGACATGCACAGTAAATGGGTATAGGCATTAGCATGGGAAAATGGCATGGTCTTGCATGGTACTACGATATCCACCTCTAATTTAAACACCAGGAATGTTTCTTTTTAATAAATAATGACAGAATTCTGTACTAAAACTTGTAGTTTTATCGTTACAAGCTCAGTTAGATAATTCTAGTCTTGTGATTTCAAACTAAAAAATTAACTTGTAATAGCAAAAAAAGGCACATTTCAATTTGCATATGGGGACAAAATGATGGTGCAGAAAAAACACTCAAAATCCATTATTAAAATAAATGTCCTAAGTCACATTCATCATCTAGCCATAGAAAAATTTTACTAAAGTTATTTTTATGATTCAGTGGTGATAACTTTGCAGAGCAAATAAAGCTAGGTAAACCAGCTTTTATTTATTTGAATTTCCATGCTTCAGCATTTAAAAAAGTGGAGAGTTGGTAGGTTACTTTAAATGGCATTAAAGCGCACAAATAGGAGCTACGGATACAAAACCAGTTAGCTATAGTTCTAAACTAGTATCATGCATGTAAACCCAGCCTGACAAAGGCCTACGAAGTAGCTGCTATTAATTTAGAACCAAACCAAAGCAATTTGGAAAATGTGTGCACTTTCTTGGGACTGTTAAACTACAGCAAATATAACAACATCTCCCTGCGTGAACCTCAGCAATTAAGTGTTTATGAACTACAGAGGATTTTAGTGTCTCACATAATAATTTCACTCTCAGCTCTGTTCCCATTCCTGGAATAAGTTTAATAAATCTTACCCCAAATATTCACGTTATAGTTCTTTTCAGTTTTCCCAGCAACATTTGTTGCTTCACAAGTGTAACGGCCAGTGTCCTGTACTTGAGCTCCTTCAATCTAGGAAGAAAATGAAAACCTGGATTTCTTCTTCTTATATTGTTATACATGAAATTTCAGGGGAGGTTGTTCAGGTTTCAATTTTTATTTTTACATCTGTCTCTCTAAATATTAATAATACAGTACTACTCCTGCAAAATCTGTACACAAACATCTAGATGTCTATGACTTCCCTCACTCCTCACCCACTACTCTCTATTGCACCAGAGGGTCTATCCAAACTCTAACGGGTATATCTAGGGCCTTCATGGTGGGTATACTCCTCAGAAAGCAATCGCCACCAAAGCCTGACCACCCAGTTTACCTTCAGTACACTTCCATCTTCAGAGATGCTAAGACCTGGCTTCTTCAGCAAGGGTCGTCCATCTTTGAGCCACGTCAGCACGGGTGGGGGAATAGCATTGCTCTGGCAGCGTAGCTCCACTGCTTGACTGATGAGCACAGAGACGTTTTGTTCCTCTCCCATGATGTTTGGTGGAACTACAGCAATAAATCAAAACAAAGGACCTTTGGGCATTGCAGACTTCCCAGAGTAAACATACTGTGGAGTTAATAGTCTTCATTTAACTCATTAAAAGTAAAATGGCAGTTACTACCTTTCTGATGCACAACTTAGGTCTCCTTTATATCACAAAAAGCACCGGAATAATTTTTGTTACTTACAGAATATCCTCTACACAAGATATATGCTAGTGAGATATCAGCTACGGAGAAACCATGTAGATAAGCCAAGACTAGCAAAAAAATACTTGAAAGACAGCTAGAAAGGAAAATCACCAGTATATAAAGAATGGGGAAGCACATTCCTGCGAAAAAGAGCTGATGAGTGAGAAAGCTCACAAGATAATAATCAGACCCAGAAGCTGAAAGTGTCTTAAACTGTTCCAAACAGTGCCAAGATGGATTCTTGGCTTTAAGAACTCTGAGTTTAAGAAGAATTTTGTCTAGAGATAGCCAAATACAGAAGACAGAGTAAGAACTTACATGGCTGCAGCCAAGTGAATGGGTTAATGACAATCATCAAGTCATGATCTACAATTACTTTATTGTCTATCTGTTTTGTGTGGTATCTGCTAGCTAATTATTGCAATTGTTGGTACTGAGCACTATATTTAGATTTGTACTACAGTTTCAGTGATAACCTCGTTATTACACTATTATTTCCAAATTGTAGCGTAGAAAAATCAGCTTTTGGAATGAAAGTTTTCTGTGTAGAAGAAAAAAATGCTTCTGGACATTTAAATTGAAGCCCATTAACTGTTCTTGAACAGTGTCAAGATTCAAGAAAATGCATTTTTTCCCCCATTTTAAAAATTATTTGTGTTTCCACAGCCAGAAGAACAAAGCAACTGAGAAGGCAACTGAGAATTAAACCTTGGAACACAGCAAGTGAGCAATTTTCCATGGGGAAAGTGTTCATGGCTGGAGTCGAAAAGAACATGGAGGAACTATTAGACTGACAAGAGCTTAAATGAAAAGATTAAAGACCAAAAACTGCCATCTATGGCTTTGTATCAGTATTCTTGGCTGAACTGAATGTCCTTCGGTAATGGCATGCTGTATCATTGGTCAGAGGAAATCTTCTGAGACACCCCACACAGCTTTGAGTTATTGACAGAATATTGCCACATTAAGAGTTTTAAAGTATTTTGGTGTCAGACACATGCTGACTTGGAAAAGAGCAAGAGTACGTGTAGGCCATCATGGCCTGCATTGCTGCTGCTTACCACCAGCTCTCTACTGGAGGTTCCCTTTCCCAGATCAGAGCCAGTGAGGCAGAATTTGGGAGTGCTTCTCATGCATGCCACAGCAAGTCAGTTGCCTTCATTTGCATCGCTAACACAGGTAACTACAGCAAACTGCAGAGAGCAGAAGTGCTTTTACTGGGCTGCTCAAGCATGATCCGGAAGAGAATTCCTGTTCATGCCCTTAATGGTATATATGTTCTTAAATCCTTAAAACAACCCATAGGGATTCCCTTTACTTTTTTGTCATTTAAAAACATAAAGCATGTTCATTGTAAACTGTTGACATTAATGCAACATTAGATCTGCAATTAAAATATTTACAAAATCAAAACTTTCCTAGCAAGAATTACTTTGTCTGGTTACACGTATCCAGTGGGATTTTTATGCTTGTTGTATACTAAGACTGTTCAGTTTGCCCAAAAAAGGTTGACCAGGGCCAAATATAAAGAACCTTTATTGTCACATTTCCTTCGCTTTTTAGGTTTGCAATCCATTAGTTCAGAAATTGCATGTCTGATTGCACAAAATATTGGGGTAAGAAAAAGGGAAGCAGTGGGACTGTCTGTGAGAAATACTGTGTGCTTCACTCTGAACAAGAAGATACTGAATTAATTAGCGCACATGAGATTATAAAATGTCCCAAAGTGGTACTCAGTAAACCAGCAATACAGTTCTCAAGATGTCCTGAAAAATAACATTAACAATAAAGCTTTGTTTTTCTTGCACAGGAAGTACTAAGCAGAGCAGCTGATTTCACAGTTTGGAAATAATTTAGGGAAAAGTCTGGTCTCTGTGGATAAGAAATATAGTAACTGAAAAAAAAAATCTGTTTATCTTACTTTCTTTGTAGAATTCACAAAGGCCCAGATTCTTTACAAGTATTGTGGAACTGAAAATTGGAAGCTGATCCATTAGTGCAGATGGCAAATTTATTTCCAAATACTTTTCCACCCATTACTTTTCGTCTCAGCTAAATGAACTGAAATGTGTTCAAAAGGAAACTGAGTTTATGAAACAGAGAGAGACAGACACCAAAGCATTTGTTTCTGAAGGAACAGGGTTTAAAATTAATCTAATTATGCTCATGGTAACTATATGTTACCCAGACTGTTCCAACTCCAAGACTGGCTCAGCGCACCACACATTTCTAACCATCTCAGCTCCAGGTGCACTCCAAATTTGTGACTTCTTAATTAGATTACCCTTATGAGGCAAGTCCTAAGAGTAATATTACTTTTTGGTGACAGCCTCACTCAAAATAGCCCTGCAGCTGAGCTCAAGCCTGGCCAGCTTCCAATACAATAGTAATTTTAAACATACACAACTTCTAACTCCTTTAATCTCATCTAGCTAAAATGGACAGATGTTCCAGAAAATAAAAGAGAAATAATAAATATATCCATGCCACTTGTTTGGTTACGTATACATACACACCTGCCCTCAAACTCCAAAAGGGACATTGATATTCCTTGCTCTAGACATAAAATGTTCCAGCCCACGTTAACCTTGAGCTTGCTTGCCATGCCAGAGTCCTAACTTTCTGAACTGCCCCTTGCAGATACAAAAGTAGCCATGACTCAAGTCACGAGTATCCTAACCACAGTGCATTTACAAGGAAGCCAATTCTGAGAGCCAAACTCAAAAAACCAACCAACAAAAAAAATAACCTGGCCAGCCGTCCTTATTCACCTTAGAAAACATCCAAACTTCTAACTTCTCTTGCAAGATTTTCCAGACTCTTGCTTATGGTTGCCATAAAGCTAGAGACTGGCAGACCCAAAACAGTTCTCTCTCCACTGACCTACTGAAAGCAGAAGCAAAACCACAAAGGTTCTTCAATTCCAAAACCCTCTCTCCACATCTGGTACCATTAGTTTCTAAAACAAATGGCAGATCATTGTTCATCCTCATTTCACTGGTGTACAAAACCACTGAGCTGTCAAGGGAAACTTAAAATTTGCTACAGTCAAACTCCCTGGCATTCCTCCTGGCAGTATGCCATGCTCTTTGATATCGGTACATCACCAATGATCACTAAGAAAGCAACATGAAAAGGCATCTTACACAAGTCACAAGAAATCAGGATGAAGCTCATACAAGTTACAAGAAATCAGAAGGAAGGCAGAATTCACATGAGTTCAGTCAAAAAGACTTCAGAATTAACTTACTGACAAAATTTGGAAAACTGACAAAGTACAAAAGCTAAAGATACATTCCCTGCTTCTTGAAAGAGACAAAGTTGACTGGTTGGGCTCAATACAGTGTCATTGTTAGCACTAAAAAAAAGTCACCACCATTTAGGCAGGCATAGTAAAGTCTTGAAAATGGAACACAAACTGGAGAGCTGTATGGCAAACTCACATTGACTCATTCTGGTTCAATAAAGACAACTGAGCTCTGGCTCCAATAATCTCTTTTGCCCGTGGGATCTACATGATTTTTACACAAAGAAAAATACATATTTTCTCCTATCATTTATAAATGAGTCTTTATGTATTAAAATTATAAATTCACTGTTGCAGCTACATTTCTTCAAGGATACACAGAAGAACATACATACATAAATCATGTGTACGTATGTGTAGATACATATTTTTACTTACCTATACACATGTACACACCTAATCACTTTGCCTTTCATTATGGTTTGGAACAATTTTTCTTCAATGTTGCTAAAGGTCTGGGCCACAGTGTGTTTAATTAAAGCGATTTTTCAGAAAATCTCACCATAAACTCTGAGATCAATCTCTCTCTGGCTCTCGCCCGCAGCATTCACTGCAACACAAGTGTACTTTCCTGTGTCACTGATCTGAGCATTAGTCAATGCTAAGACTCGGCCCCCAGACAGAACCTGGAATACAAGCATGACACATTGAGAATCCACACCACAATGTGAAACACAAGCAGAGAGAGTTATTAGGTTTCATTTCAAAACAAAGTACTTGTTTTGCCACTGCTTCCC
>NW_008824896.1:1503806-1545881 GCF_000699105.1 Pygoscelis adeliae | reverse complement strand
TTCCCTGCACCCTGTTGTTCTCTTTTGATCAAGACCTGCAAAAGCAGAAGTCTAACTTCAGGCAAATCCATAGGGAACTCCTGGCATTCGCATGTCTTTGCAGGATCTGGACATTCCTCCCTCTTACCAGTTTCAAACATTCTGTCACACCTTTTGTCTGTGCCCCGAGTTGTCCATATAGTATACAAATTTCCCCTCTTTCCTTTCAGATCATAAAATTAGCTTTCATAAAGCAACCATGCCCTCTCCTTTTAACTCTGAAATATCTCCTTACATCAGGGGTCCTTTTTTTTTCTTAAAATGAATTACTATTTTATATAAGGAGATATTACACGATCTTGAGCTCTACAGGTCTCTTCAGCATAGGAATATGGTCCAATTTCCTCTTGCCAGTAAGTGAAAAATTTGCTGATGCAAACTCTTACTCAGTATGAAATCAGTTGAAAGGACCACCTTATTTCAATATATCCATATCTTCTGCTTCACACAGTAACTACTGGAGCTAAACTTGCACCAATAACGTAGAGCAAAAGGCCCTATACTCTCATTCCAAAATCTCTAGCTTATACAGTTCCATTAAACTGTACCAGTTTTAGTCTCCTACCACAACAGGAAACAGCACAAATAGCAGGATTTGAACCCGGTACCTGGAGTCCATCGCTAAAGCTGGAAACAGGGCTACCATCTTTTAGCCATGTCAGAATAGGCGCAGGGATGCCTCTTGCTTCACACTCCAGTCGCACTAGATTATTAACCACGACTGTCACCATGTCACTGCTGCCAGAGATTGATGGTGGGACTGAAAAAAGAGAACAAAGCTGAAACAGCTACGTAAGAGCATTAATCACAATGAAATTAAATGGGCCACTTACTTTTGGACATTATTTCTCTTTCTGCTAGTCACTACATTGTTGGAATGATTTCTCATGTTACTCCTACTGAGCTCTTGTCATTTGTTTGCTCCGTGCCAAATCCTGCTCTTCACTTACATAAACAGTCAGATAACTTCAATGAAACTACTGTGAGCAAGGTAAGCAGGACTGGGCCCACAGCCCAGAGGATAGCTGTGAAACCCGGGAACCGTAACATAAAACCAGAAAATATTCCCTCAAACTTTTATAATATTCCATTTAGACCTTGTGAAAGGCATTAAGAGTGGTGGAGATTAAAGAAAGAAGTTTATCATATAAACTGCATAAAGCAAATACATACACAGAGTAATAAATTGGCCTTGCAGAGCATATGTGAACATTTACCAGATTAGACTGTATAACATCTGCCTGTCTGATGATAAAAAACATCTTAATGGAACATCTCAAAACACTTACTATAGGTACACATTCTAACAAATTTTGTAGAGCTATGTTAAAAAGGGAGACAAGAAGTATTAAAAAATTGAGATGTTTCATTTATCAGGAGAATCAAAACAATTTTATTTGCTCCTACCACTAATAACTTGGTAATAAAGCTTTACAGTCAGTATCTGTGCAAAACTTAATACTTGAAGTCACTCCTAGAAAGAGATGAGAATGGTGTGATCTACTCATACATATCCTACATGAGGAAAAAAAAATGTATAAAATTCTGTACTGAAAACAAGATTCATTAATAAATTGAGCAACCTCTAACAGCCTGTAACTCAGGCTACCTACTCTTGGATAAATTCCAGTAATAGCAGAAATGGCAGGAAAAAAGCAAGTGTGACTTTATAATTTTTTTTCTCCACACACATGCACACAGTTCCCCTATTTCACTACAATAGCATCCATTGTTCTCAAATGCCTGAAAAAGTTATAGTGGTGAGAAAGAAGTGGAAAAAATTAATACAGTGATATCATATGAATATACTAAACTAGAATTCAACCTGCTTCCTTCAGTAGGACTGCCTAGTTTCATTTAATGTTAAGCCTGCAGTATCAAGCATTGTTTTTAATGCAAAAATGATCTGATAACTTCTACCATAGCTACTGCATCCACAACACTATTAACAACAGAAGTTGTTGAATACGACCAGTAATCGACCAACATAGGTGCTCATTCACAATGCCAACTGCCATACAGAAATCTAGAGCAGGCTTTCAGTAAATGTAGCATAATGTTCTGTACTTGACACTTCAGAGTCTATTCTCCATTAAGTAGTCATTCTTGCTTCCACTATTAAGAGGAAATTTTTCTGTTTTTCCCACTGGAGGGGAAAAAACCCTCCAGTTTTCTCTTCTCAAACTCATAAACTGTAACTAAACTGGATGATAAACTTGTTCATGGTAAATTCAAAAAGCACTCCATTGTAAGCCTGGCATGACACAAGCTGAATTAAGTAGGTTCATAGATAGGTTTCAGCTTCCTTTGATGCAATTAGTTCTGGCTGCAACTGCATATATTCTGTTCTGGAAGGGGAAACAATTTTATGTGTCTAAGTCAGAAAGTGTTAGTTCCCTAGAAAACTCCGGACATATCCACTGAAATCCGCCACCCATAAAAGGACACAGACATATTTAGGAGTTATTTTTCATTTTTCGGTTTAACCAGAATAATGACCTTGGCTCTAAATATTTCCTGGGAATTAATCACTGGGTGGGGTTAATTGCCTTTGACCATTTCTTGAGCCATCAGTTTTTCCCATGATGGTCATTAATTCCATGGAAATGTACTGCCCAACTCATTATTTGTTAATTAACATTAATAGGAACTACATACTCTGCGTGTATCTCAGCTGGGGACACTGTGCCAAATTTGGGCCACAGTTTTGCATGCAAGACTCCCACAGAAAACCAGCTACATGCATATGCATTTATCAAAGATAAGAATTTGGATTACGGCCCCACCCAAAAGACACTGAAATCAGTGGAAAAGCTCCAATATTTGGCTTTTGATCAGGTGCCTCATGTCTGCAAACACCCACACTTCCACTTCATCTTATTAGATGCAGTACATTTTTCTTTAAAACTCTTGGATTATGAAAGAGCATTTGATCTGTGTCCCTTCTTTATCTCCTGTGAGCTTTAAAGTCATCTACAGCAAAACCCAGCAATTGCAAGGCCTTCCAAATTGCTGAAGTGATAACATAAATACCTCTTCCACAAATCTGGTGTCTCTGCTCATTCTTCCTAGAATTGACTTCCCTTACCACATTTTGCTAATATAAAACATGTATTCTAATGTCGCTGAAAAACAGAAGAGTGAATTTTCTTCCCTCTGACCCCTGCCATATATCTTCCAGTATGATGGTGTGATGAGTGATGGTAAGTCTGCTAAGCAGACTTGAAACTTGAAAAGTGCATGCAGGTGTTTTTCATAAGTTTTATAATATTTACCATGAACCTGAAGACTGTAAAACAACTCAGCTGTGCCCGCTGTGTTGACAGCCACGCACTTGTAAATGCCAGTGTCAGAGATCTGAGCACCCTCAATCTGCAGAACCTGCCCTCTGTTCAGAAAAGTGGCACTTGCAGCACTGGTAAGTGGACGACTGTCTTTGTACCACGTGATAGCTGCATAATGAAAGGAAAGATGGAAAAGTCGCCAAAAATACACCCATTACAAACAAAGGGACCAAATAGTCTTCAAACTTTCCATTTAAGTTTTCAGATACATAACAACAACATTTACAAACCAATATCAATATTAATCATAGTTAATAACAATAAAAAGTAACTAGAAAATGAGGACATAGGTAACATTTGTGCAAAATACTGACTATGCCATTCAATAGCAAACTTGATGCTATCATCCACGTGCACCATATATTTATGAAAAAATGGTCTGAAGTTAAAAAAATTATCACACAAAACATTGTTACAGGGGATTTACTCATCTCATACCAAGGTCAACAGCAGCTGTTTAAAAATATGCAATAATATGATATATATAATTTTTTCATCTTTTACCCTAAAGTATTGCTACATTAAACTGAACCACCTGGGAAAGTTTACAGAATCAAAATGCAAGCAATCAAACCAAAGTTCAACTGGCAGACTGAAAAACCAAAAATAAAGCTCAGGAAACTGCTACTACTCCAAAAGAAAATTTTATATCAACAAAATCTGAGGACTTTTTTGCATCTCAGCCAAAAGATGGCACCCTCCATCAGCAGAATGTATAACTAATGCTTAACTGGCATCACTTCACTATTCAGTTAGATGAAACTGCTACTTGCTGAATCATTTTCCATAGCACACAAGTTTTCTGTGAAAGACACATTCAAGAAGTAATCTGGCCTGACTGATAAGCAAGACCGCATGCAAGCTTTTTTCTTTTTCAGTGTGATGTTGTGCTGTCACTTTTCTTAGCTAATATCATATCCTGACATTAGTATGTAGCATCACATCATACACAGAAGAGGTGAGCAAACTAGGTTTATTGTATAAATTATATGAACTCCATCACTTTAATTGTTTGTCCTAAAATAACTGGCAATTTGATGAGAAAAGAGTGCAAAATGGATATAAAATCCTTATATTTTCATAACATTTTACATATACCTCCAATAATTTCAAATTTTGTTATATACAGGCATAAATGATTCTAGAAAATAATACTTTGCTGAGAATTAATTTTTTAGAAGGTAGAGAAGGTAAACCTGGATGCTCAACTGAAATTTAGTAACACCTTTCTTCTGAAAATGGGATTATGATCAGCACAAGAATAAATTGCTATATTAGATATAAGATATTAGCTATACACTATTCCCCAAGTTTTGCTGTACAATAATTAATACAGAAGATTATTCTCATATTAACACAGTATTTTTATATCCCATCAGAAGAAGGTGGGAACATAAAACACACACTGGAAAAAAGAAGGAAATAAATTTTTGTCTGCATATCTCAACAACAAGAACAAAAAAAGATTAACTGTAAAAAAAGACCTAATCCAAAAATCCTAGCTCGGAAAGAATCCCAGCAATGAAGTAACTAAAATCCAGATTGCTTTAAATTTTTTTCAATTCAGAAACAATTCAAAAGATCCATCAGTCTAAACAGGAGCCAAACCCCTTCAGCTCTCACTTGGGTAAATGTCTATGATTTCTACGGGAAACTTGCCTTAAGGAAAAAAAAAAAAAAGATTATAATTCCAGAAAATGTGAGGAAAATAAAGCACAAACAGATATACACAGTCTAGTTTTCAAAGCTTAGAATATAAGGAGAACCCACAAATTCAGTAGTATAATTTATTACCGCAGCAGGCCACAGAAAGCACTGTACACACACAGAAAATCTACTAAT
Organism: Pygoscelis adeliae; assembly: GCF_000699105.1. Taxonomy (NCBI): domain Eukaryota; kingdom Metazoa; phylum Chordata; class Aves; order Sphenisciformes; family Spheniscidae; genus Pygoscelis; species Pygoscelis adeliae. The sequence continues at coordinate 1,540,656 of NW_008824896.1, read as the reverse complement.
TTTCACAGGCGAAGGGCCCAGACCAAGCAAAGAGCCTCCTATTAATTTCAATAGACTTCAAATAAAGTCCTAGACATGGCCACATTTGACAGGCACACTCAATACACAAGGTATTGTTTTAAGTCTGCCCTACACTATAAAATATTGACCTGACAGGGGAAAAGAGTGGATGTGTTTAAAGCTGATTTAGCAAAAATCTAACAGTATTCTTGTCTGTGGACAGGGCATTGCTGTACATGCAAGGGAGTAGATTATCCTTGCGATTTTCATTCATTTAATTAAAAATGGTGGGGATTACCGAATTCCTCAATAGTTACTCCACATCAGTTGATATATTGACCTTTCCCATTATACATAGCATTTAACAGTTTCTAGCTAGTTTAAAAACCACAGAATTAACTTCCCATTCAGGATATCCATTATTTTCAAAAGACACATAAAAGTGAAAACCTTTTATCAGGTCTGCTTCATGTTCTCAACGGTGCATGTGCATACCTGGCAGAGGATTCCCAGACACTCTGCATTCAAGATGGATTGGATTATTCACCACCACTGTTTCATTTAACATTTTCCCTGCATCTTCCAGAGTGGGTGGTTCTGGGAAAAGACAAAAGCATCAGGTTTTCATTAATTCAGCCACCCAGCTAGCAGAACATCCAATCACAAAGTAATCTGCCCTCTGAGAAACTTTGGGCAATGAATTGCGCAAGCTTCAACTAACTGCTGGATGACTGAGGAATTTCTCAAGAAAGTTTGTCTTTGAAACGGGAATACTCTCTAATTATATAATCTCATTAGTGTTAAGAGGAATAAAAAATTATTTTTATTTTTTCAGGAAAAATGGCATTTAAAATGGACTTGCAGGAAATGGGTGCACGACACAGAACAGTAATCTAACGTGGCAAGCTCATCTCACTTGAACTGGTAATATTAAACTGAATGTTGTACATGGCTTTAACAAAGCAAGACTCTTTACCTTACTAAAATTTATAAATTCAAAACGTGACAGAAACACTAGATAATGACACTTTGAACATGAAGACTGAGAGCAAAAGAGGTATTTATGAGCATGGGACTGACACTAAAATTAACTATGACGCAATTATCACAGTATAAGATGAGTGTGGTTTCTCTTTCTAAGTCTCATCCATGGAGATACTACAATCTGTCTTCATTTCAGTTTAACATTTTCCAGTTACAAGTCAACGTAATCATACTCATCATGAGCATTTTGCCACAGTCCATTCCCGCACCTCCTGAGGATTCCCGTACCTCCTTTGAGGATTGGGTCACATCAAGAATGCACAATGCTTCGTGACCACTTCTAAGACAAATATACATAAATCATGGTGAGAGCATTTATTAAATTCACATGCAAACAACAGCTTGTCAAGTTTCTCTGATTCCTTTTACACTGATTTTAGCTGCAAAATAAAATTCCTTTTAAACAGTCTGAAAAATCCCCTTATAAGAAAATGTTTCTTTCTCAAAAAAGTCATTCATAAAATCTCCCCATTGCAAGGTCATGGGGAATGCTGTTCTTCCCAGAAAATTTGGATCAAATAAATAATGCCAACAGAAACATAGAGTACCCTTCTGAGCGGTGGGTTAGTGGCAATGTGCTTGGCTTCTTGGGATACCTCTGAACAGAAGAGTTAACTGGAAAGGCATTCATTTCTGTGGCCCTCGGTACCACACAAGAAAGGCTAAATCCCAAGAAAGACAGCCTTTGCCCTGACTTCTTACTAATGGAGTGGGACGAAGAAAGAAAACTGAAAGATGGATGTGCAGAGACAACAAAAATGCCAGAGAGCTTAAGAGAAAAAGGAATACAGGTATAAAAAAGCTGCCTTAAAACAGCCATGTTTAGCTTCTAACTAGAGGTAGAAACATCATTACCATGCACATGAAGCCGAACGTGCTGTTGGGCTTCTCCCGCAGCATTTGTTGCCACACAAGTGTATTGGCCAGCATCTTCCAGCAGGGCCTTGACAACTTGCAGAATACGGCCTGAAGACTCCAGCTGTACCAAAACAGAGAGCAAGGAACCACTTTACACAACGATCCCAGGCAGAGCCACTAAGCGTAATGGCAAAGCAGACAATTATGCTGAATACAGCCAGTCTCATTTTTCTTCTAACCTGGGGCTAATATTCATGCAAGAGGTGTCTTGGTAGTTCAGAGACTTCAGTGTTCCTGGGACATCAGGATTATTAGCTGTACAGCTGTAAGGAGACCTAGATGACAGAGGGGCAGGCAAGCAAAGTGAAGAGGAGGCTGCAGGCAGAGAGAGCTGCCGCTGGCAAGATGTCAAAAACTGCTCCAGCCTAAAGTAAACCAACGCCATTACAAGCACTCAACCCCCTGGAGCATGCAAGCACTGGGAAGGGCTGTTCATTGAAAGTCAGAATCTCACAGTGAGAAGGGAATGTATAGGTAGGCGCTGCAATGGCAGTGCTTATAGAAAAACTCATCTAATCCTGCCTTCACAGCGACAAGTGGGTAGAGCCACCTCGTAACTGGCAGACAACCATACCTTGAAGGTTAAAGTACAACTGAAAGGAGCCTGATGCTCAATTTACAGTCATGGACTCTTCTGATATGGAGGTGTCTAATGGGATTCAGTCTACTAAACACTGCTATTCAATCTGAGATACCGTCCTATTCAGGTAAAAAGCCCATCCTCTCCAGGATGGATCTTTAGCATCTTTATATCACAGCATGAGGGAAGCAAAGGAAAAGAAGCACTAATGTATAATTTCTTGTAACTATCTTTCATGGTTTGGATCTCATAAAAGAGTAGTGCTTACTCTTATATTTCCTCTGGCAGTGTTTACTGGTTGACCATCTTTTAACCAAGTTATGGAAGGGCTGGGAATGCCATTGGCTATGCACTGCAGCATCACAGGTTTGTATATCACAACAGCTCTCTCAGAAGTCCCAGCTGATTTGATGGTTGGAGGAACTGGAAGAAGCACCAGAAACAAAAATGAAGTATCATTTGAACATATACATTTAAATATATAGAAGTAATATCCTACAGATAAGAGCAGCTTCCCTTCTATTTCATCTACTCTCATCTCCAATTTTTCAACCTACTAATACAAATAAACATTTACAGAAAATTTGAGCATCTTCTTGCCAGCAATTTAAAATAAAGGCAGTCTGCTGCTTCCCCATCACACCCCTTGAGTAACCTACCATGCACAGTAACATCAAATTCCCTTTCATGTTCTCCTGCCTTATTTGCAGCCACACATTTATACCGGCCAGTGTCTGACACTTGAGCTTGAGAGATGAGAAGTTTTTGTCCATTTAATAAGATCTTCTGTCCAGCTCCCTCTTCAACTGGTTGACCATCTTTCAGCCACCTACCAAAAAGAAAGTACAATCTCAGATCTCTATGAAAGTAAGATCAACAACACTCCTAAAATATGCACAACTCTATTAAACAGAATTTCTAGGAAGGTTTGGAGATGTCAGGTAGTATTCTGCTTTTCTGAGTGCCATTGACTGAAATGGTTTATCTGGAGACGGAAGTATAGGGGAACAGGCACTAAAGAAGTCAGAAAGGTTGACAGCTGGGAAGCAGTAGTGAAAGAGGATGCCATCAACAGAGGCAGACAGAAATCTCCAAAGCAAAAGCAATCACTGGCGGCAGATGAAAAGTGTACAGATGCATCAGGAAGGGAATGAGAGTTTTGTCAGCTCTTGTTATCTATCCTAATTTTCAGGACATGCATACTGGCACAACATACCAAACTACTTTAAAACAAAATCCTGATCCTGCCATGCATGTGCCTGATGCTGTCTTCAGTGGAGCCTGGAGTTTGTCCTCCACACATTAACCGTAACTAGATAACATGGGTAGTGCATAAAGACTACCTCCAAGCTTACCTACTGAGCCTTTTTTTTTTTCCTACTGTCATACCAATCCCCTTACGTGATAGTTGGTGAGGGTGTCCCTGCTGCTGAACAATCCAACTCCAAAGGGCTATGGAGAATCACAATGTAGTCCAAGAGCTCATCCCCACCTTCCACAAATGGCGGGACTGTAAGAGAGAAAAACCCATCAACAGAAACTTAAGCATTAGAAATGTCATAAAAGTCTATATAATAGTAATGTTAAAAAAAAAAAAAAATCTTGACATCTATCTCACTTTGGGACATGCACAGATTTGCAGTTCATCACTGTTCCTTTTTGAAGAGAAACATCTACCCAATGATATTTTGTGGCTCCAAATTACTCTTCTCATTCTTTTTTATTGCTTCTTGTTTGTTTGTTTTTTCCAGATTCTGTCTGAACAACCTTGTGAATGGTGTGTGGGGGAGGGTGGGACTTTTAGCACCCTCTGTCAGCAGAAGGAGAAAACAAAGGTGCAGAGGACCCTCTTCCAGGTCCTCTTCACCCTGTCTCATTGTCTTGCAGGAGTGGCTGGGTTGGGGAGGAAGTACTGCCATACAGCTCCTCCCAGCTCCTTCACTGACTAGCAAGACCAGTGAAGATGCAATACCCGGAGCAGAAGAATGGATGCTCTACATCTGCATGCAATAGTATGCACTGTTCTTCAAAAGGGCAGTTCAAAGCCTAAAAATCAAGCCTTTAAAGTTCTTAAATAAACCCTTCCATGTCCGGAGAATGCGATGAACATCTGTATAATTCATTTAGAGACATTCAGAAGGGACTGCTGAGATTCAGACTGTGGTAAAGGATTCAATGGAAAAAGAAGAAAAATCTTCTTCATGAAAGGTTCAAAATTTGCACAACACAGCTCAAATTCAGAGAAAGGTGTCCTTGCCCCAGAGGCAACTACTCAGTGATATTTTTTAATGGATTCCTTTCATATCTATGTTTTTCTTCTAGAAAGGCAAGTCAGAAGAATTTTAAAGGTCCCTGAGGATAATAGTTTCCTACCACATGCATGAAAACTCTTCAAGAACTAACCTGAGAGTAAGAGTCTTCAAGCCATCCCATAACCCTGGACAGAAAAAGTGTGCAGCGCCCAGGTTTAACTAAGTATGCAACTTGACTAAGTGATCTTTCATACAATAATACCAACAAAAACAAAAGCATGCTTTATTAGGTTTATGGAATTCTGATAAATCAGTAGTTCTATTGCTCACACACCTAAGATTTCAACTTCATATTTGATTTCTTGTTCTCCAGCTATGCTTGTGGCCACACACAAATACTGGCCCTGGTCAGCCTCAACAGCATTCAGAATCTCCAGCTTCTTCCCTCCAGATACAACGCGGAGGTTGTTGCTTGCTTTCACAGGCACACCATCTTTTAACCAGGTAAGGAGAGGTGGAGGATTGCCAACAGCTTTACACTCTAACGTCAGTGAATTACCAGCAACCACCTGCCTGTTCTGGGCTGTGTCAGCATTGCCCTCAATTACTGGAGGAACTGTAGAAAAGAAACAATACATTGCAAATGATTAATTCTGAAGCCAGAAAATGTATTAAGAGCAAATGGGTTACTTCCTCCCCACTCACATTGGCTCTATATGCCATTATGTCACGCACAATTTCATGTGAGAATTTGCTGCCGGGGTAAGCCAAGACAAAGGGGAAACAGAGAAGTCAAATGATGTAGTTCAATATTGACCAGTTGTATAAAATAGAGGATCTGCAGGGCTTTGAGATGGAAGAACTAAATCTGAAGGTCTTAAAACAGTATGCTAAAGATCGCACCCAGAGTAGGTATTTCAGGTTAAGTGTTGTTCAGCATGCACGTCTGAGAAAGAGAAAGGATACATGGAGAAGTAGTAGTTCTGATATTTCACTAAAGCATGGTATCAAGGCTCCTGAAGTCAAGAGCTTTTTGAGAGTCACGAGCTTTTTGAGAGTCACATAAAGCACAGGGTGTGAAGCTCCCTCTACATGGTCCTGCTAATACAGGCCAATCCTTAAATGCAACAACTGACTGCTGTTTACCCTTGACAGGCCTGCAAAGGCTGCCGACGTTACAAAGGCAGAAAAGCTTTCAAAACACACTTCCTGTAACATGGCAAATAACCAAGTTCAATAAACTTTTGCCTACCATAGACATCCACGTCATATATTTTTTCAGCAGCTCCAGCAGCATTGGTCACGCGGCAAGTGTACTTTGCAGAATCTGATACTTGGGCCCGAGGTATCTGCAGGAATTGCCCTCTATCCACATACAAAGCATGGGGGCTGGAAATAATTGGGCGTCCGTCTTTGTACCATGTAATGGTAGGAACAGGGATTCCCTTGGTTTCGCATTCCAAATTTATAAGGTTGTTAAGAAGCACCGACACCTCTGTGGTAATATTCCCTCCTTTAATACTAGGAGGGACTATTTCAAAAGACAAAAGAAGAGTATTAAAGCCTTAGTATACAAGACTGTGTATATTTAAATAGATTAAGCATTAGAATGCTGTAAGAATAAAAAATTTTAGCTTAAGCAGACTTCCAACCCTTCCTGGTGTTTTTTGTTTGGTTTTTTTTTCCCCCCATCAGAGTTATACATTGCCTGTACAATTCTCCGGGGCACACTGAGAGTTGAAAGCATGAAGAGAACACAACATAAATGGAATCTAACATCAAACAGCCACCATATACTTAAGAAACAAGTGCCACAGCAAGGGGCACTACAAAGCACTGCTGCCCCACTAAAGGTACCTGGAAACTTTTTACCTTCTAGGCTCCAACATGTGCCAAGTTAGGACAGCTGGGCCTTCATGCGTCCTGCAATGCATTTGGGCATGGCTCTGCCTCCTCCCTGTCTCTGAGGGGTAAAGAGCAATCCCTGTATATGTTGGGAGATGCATCCTCCCAACAAGGAACAGTGACCTGCTATTTAAAATACCAAATACATCCAAAAGCCTCTACGACTGCAGTGGGAACTGCTCAGTACTCAAAACTTCTGAAGATGAAGTCACTTACTTTGAGACTAAATATGAGCTTAACAGTCTAGCTTTATGCTCCTATTTTTGAAACTTTTGGCCCATAGTCATTTCCCTTGCTCACTAGGCAGCAGTACTCAGATTTTTCTAGCAAACAAGCTCTCGTGTAAATCAGCCAATATAAAGAGTTCGTAAATCTCTGTAGAAGTAATAAAAACACAGTGCAATTGGCAACAACTAAATTTATGACTGCTGAAAGTACCAGACACATCTGGCAGACACATTAACTCCTCCGCTGCCAAACACGCTCAGTATATCGTAGACTTCCACTGACTTCCATAGTGTTCATTTAAAATGCCACCGCAGAAATGTAAAGCGAAGTGTCAGTGAATGGGATCTACACCTATGAGATGGGTCTTCAAACCATGATGAAATATTTTCCTAATTAAATAATTTGTGTGCAAAAATACACAAACCTATAAAATATGCTGAAACACACCCAGTTCAAAGGCAAATGCATTTCTCTATCAGCATACTTTCATCCGCAGAGATGGGGAAGGGTTTTAACATGGTGTTTTGGGAAAATATCGAAGCCAAAAGTAGGACTAAACAGCTAAAACAAAGCAAGAACTAGCAAGAATTAGCACCTAGGTTCCTCACTTACTCCGTGGGCTTGTGTTTGTCCAGCCCGGATTAATGAGAAATTTAAAAGTAAAGAGATATTCCATTCTACTATCACAAATTCACCTCTCTCTTTGGAATAACCTGAAGTAAGGTCTACTCATCTACGAGGATTTTATTTGGGGGGGGGGGTTTATTCCTCTAATCTCACTGCAGCCACAATCACCTGCAAGTCCTCACAGCATTTTCTTTGTTCCCAATGGAAAAAGACTTCACTATGATTTGTGTACGGGCATATTTCTGTGCATGTGGTTGCTCCACGCTTCAGAAATGTCCAAAATGAGGGAAGTAACGTATTATAAGTTCACAGTTATCAGAAGAAAAAGACACACAATCTTCAGAAGCAAATCCATAGCAAATGAGGACTCATCAGTTTAAGGGCTCACAGATTCAAATTCCTACACTTCACACTCTGGGCACAAGAGTGTTGTCTCACCTACAGATTTCTGCACTTGTTTCCCCCTAATTTCTGCTAGCACTGTGCTCTCTCAGTTTTCAGGTCTGACTGGGCTTTTCACACGTTCTTTGTCTTCCAAATTGAAAAACTCTTGTCTCCTTTGAAGTCTTCCTTCAAAAGCTACTTCTTCCTTCTTCCATGAATCTTTCCCCTCCTTTTCTCCCAACTGATAATCTCCTAAGTTACATTAAACTTATCTAGACTAATCACAGGAACTGCCTGTTCTCCATGTCTTTGCTAAGACTCCACTGCTTGTAAAAACACAAAAAGTATACTCAGTGTGCTATAAACTTCACAAAAATAATAATAACGTTAACGTGGTTATCTCATGCTAGCATTTCTTCTCTTGCTATAAGTGACCTCAATTTACACCAATTTAAGCAAGATAACATACCACACTACCTGAAGATCATCTGGAACATTCTTTTCCAAAGACTGTTTGAGTCTGATTCTTACTGGTTCTGCACTTTACTTCATACTTTTGCACTAACTTTAACTTATTGTTGGCTGAATTTGCTTCTAGCACTAGGTTAAGGAAAATAAGACCATAAGGGTATTAAAATAAAAATCTTCTAATTAATTTTCTCCTAAGACAGATCAAAATAATGAAGCCAATGTAATAATACAATAATTCAGTTGAAACTAATTAACAGCAAAATTTGAGAAGGCCTTTCAAGATTTTTGGCTTTCACCAATTAGAAACTAATAAAATAAGCACATAAAAGCCACTTAAAGGCTAAGCTTGCAAAGACACTACATCCATACTTAACATGACACATATAAATGCTCAAAAAGATCACTTTGTTGACAGATGAGCATTAAGTTATGTATATACACAAACTTTGCAAGATCAGAGCCTCAGTTTATATTTGTCTGAGCATCTCCATTCAAAAAAGAAATCTTATGAGTAAAATCAAAGGATCTTCTAGGATCAGGCATCTATAAACTTACCATGGATGATCAGCTTGACCTCCTTAACTTGTTTGCCAGCAGTGTTGGTGGCGCTGCACTGATAACGACCTTTGTCAATCCTTCGAGCACTCTTTATATGTAGAACTTGATCTTTGTCCAGAAGCTCAACATTGGGATCACCCAAAAACAAGGGCCTGGAACACAAATTATTTTGCTTCACAAAACTCTGACCCCATCTTTTCAACATTAATTTAAACTGACAGTAATAAGAAGGGGTCCTTTAATGGCAGTAATCATACCATTAAAGAGTACCATTTAGCACTAGAGCAACAGCATTAATCCGAAGAGCCACCACAAAGTGACAAACTATTATAATTAACTTTATTCCTAGTTTTTAGAAGAAACCAAAGCACAGAAGTACTTTATTCAGGTCGTCCAGGATGCCATCATCAGAGCCAGAGTCCTACTCCTGAGCTCAGTTTCTTTTCCTAATTACTTAGGTCATGACAGTCCTTTGCTGATAACAAAATGTCTGCATTTACTACATGAAGTGTCAACATATCAATACAAAAGAATAAGGAATTGTCACATCAGAATATCTGTGAGTACTAGCCAATGCCTATACTGAACTACATTGTTAAACACCAACACTATTTAAAAAACACAGCCCATTTTGTTTTTCGGCTAATATTTAAGCCACCAAGAATTCTTCTCTTGGTATGCTTTCCTGGAAGATGAGATGAAGAATTGAAACATGCAGGCTACAAATGTTTTAAAACCTTTAATGTATATATGCAGAACCGCACAAGGCACTAGCTAGAAAAATGTTTGATATGGGTCCTGTCTACCAATGAAAAAATCATGTCAGCAAAACAACTGTATTTTAACTAATATGTTTAAAATAATCCAGATACAATAAACTCAAAGAAATGGTTACATTTGTCTTGGTTCAAGCATTGTCTGGCTTCAAATACCATAAATCTGCTCTGCAAGTGCCAGCATCAGTAATGGGACAGTTCAACAAAGAAAAGAAGGATGCTAACTTTTGATTAAAGAACTTACCACCTCACACCACCACAAATTTTATCCACCGACAATAACTTAACACTAAGCAGTTAAAAGCTGAGCTTGCTGGTACAGCGCACCTTCTTCCTCTACATTCTAAGGGGGGAATAACCTAGACACAAACCACAAAAGCTATAATAGACTTACTTGCCATCTTTGAACCAGTGAATGTCAGGAAAAGGGAAGCCTTTGGCTCTACATTCCAGACTGATTTCCTGGTTGAGGATGACTGCAATTTCACCAGGGGTATCAGCACCTATTATACTTGGTGGAACTTTAAAAAGACAAACATTACAGGAAGAACTGCTATTTAACCAGGAAGGTATGCTATGAAACTGGAAGAAATGCAGTGGTGAATCATGCTATTCCCTTGAAACAACTTTAGTTTTCACTGCAAAGTGACTCCTGCTAGATCACATCATTTCTACCACGACAAGCACTTCCACACTTGTGCTGATGAACTGTACGTAAGAAGACTCCTATGTTAGACTGTTGTACACCCAAAATACAAAACAAAGTACCAAAGACCAAAATCCAGAAGTGAAAAGCAGCATTTTGTCTGTGTTACAAGAATGGCAAATTTTCAGTCTTCAAAAGCCACCATGAAGAGTGCTTCGACAGCCAATATTTAATGGGCAGCAAGAGGAAGAATTCATTTATAATAAATTGAAATTTAATGGCTTCTTAAGTATCAACTGTTTTTCAGATCACCATCTTTTAAAAAAAAAAACAAAACCAGAAAAAAACAAACCACGGAACTAACCTAGTATATCTAGGTTAAACAGCTTCTCAGAACTTCCTGCTACATTTATGGCTTTGCATGAATATTGTCCAGCATCATCAGCAGCAGCTTTAAGGAGCTTCAGTATCTTCCCATTGTGCAAAATCTGGAGAGTACTGCTTTCCACAACCTTAAAAGAACCCGAGACATTAGCCTTATGTGATCCAAGTTACATCAGCCAAATATCACAGCTGGATTTTTAAAAGAAAATGGTAGGTTTAGTGTAAGGATAATCTGTTTCCCCTTTCAGTTACAGCACTATCTCCTCAACTTCTGCAATCTATTCAATATGACTCGTAGCTCAACACACAATAGAGAGTGGGAAAACCAAAGAAATTTTTCATCCATCAGTAATGGTCAGTCACAAAGGTCCGTAAAGGGGTCTCTCCTCATCTTAAACTATCACTTCTCAGCTACAAGTAGAAACATAGGACTCAAGGATAATCCTGAGGAGTTCAAATCATCTCCAAGAGTTCTTATTTCTCCGTCTACAGAATGAAGAAAATACCATTATTTGTCCCCTCTGCAAGGGCTCTGGCATCTACAATACTGGGAGATTGCTAAGGCTAATGCCTAGGGGAATCTTGAAAATAAAAAGTTTACTTTTGACTTACTGAACAGCTGAATTAATGGATTAGCCATATTTAGCTGGCTTTCTGTGTGGGTGTTCTTAGTGCAGTTTAAATATAAAGGCACGTACATGTATTTATTTTAAATGAGTTCTCATACCAAGCACTCAAAAGTCAACACAAAACTGACTGATGATGGCTACGTTACTTCATTTAGGTTAATCATACATACCTGGATATCTTCTTTATACCAGGAGATGATTGGGAAGGGGTTACCAGATACTTCACAGAAGAGACTTACAGGGTGATGAACAACTACAGATGTATTTGTCACCTTTTCTTGATCTCTAATTTCAGGAGGAACTACAAGAAAGCTCAAAGTCATGTATTAAGCCTTCTATTCCAGTGATTTCCCACTTCCTCCTTCCCCCCCAAGTCAAGGACCACTGTAATCTAAATTTCTCACATCCTTTTCATTCCCTGCCCAACATTTCCATTTGCCTTTTGGCTCTGGACATATCTCCCTGTGTCCTTTCTTCTCTTTTTCAAAAAACAGTTTTCTCTTGCACAGTAACAGACTCCCAGGGAAATTCACTCAAATACAATCACCATCAATATTTTAAGAGAATAATCTTAAAATTTAATCTTAAATTTAATTTTATTTAAACTTAATCTTAATCTTAAAATCTCATGTTATTTGCTTAGCATATAAAGGAAACAGATTCCAGAGAGTCATCCTTCCTCTTCACTGCTCCAGTCATCCCCAAGAACATCCGCCTATCATTTGTCCCACTATGAATGCAAAGAGAATGGCCTTATGTGGTGGATTAGAAAGTTCAAACCCCACTGATGAGCCCTGCTCATACAAGATGGAATTCCTCTTTTTAGATCCCTCCCTTTTAAAGATAAGGATATAATCCTGCTCAGGCATCAGAACTATCATGGGAAGTGAACAAGGCTGGAATAGAAGTAATCTGTAAGAAGCAGAATATCAAAACATATCTCAAGGCTACCTGTAGAGTTTCTATTTTCCAATTAGGATTCTGGAAGAAGAATATCAAGAGCAAGAATTCTACTATTCTATGTTCATTCCGATAAACAACTTTTCTCATATTTATATTTGAAATGCAGACCTATCACCCAATCTTTAATTTCTACAGTACAAAAGTCTTCATTTGTTACTTGCATTAAAGTTTTCAAGTATACCTAGAGCCCTCTACAAATGAGATGCACCTACCTCTTTGAGCAAAAAAAAGATGGTTTGTGCATAAAGTCACAGAGAACAGAAACAATAGAAAAAATATAGAGTATCAGAATTATAGAAATGCAAGTGCTCAGGTTAGATTTTATAATTTAACTGCACATGGGCAGATTTAGGGCATACAATAAAAGAGAAGATGTTCTTCAAAAACAGTTCCCCAATAGTTGTATTTATTATTTACCGTGAACTTTCAGGTTATATTTTCTTTCTGTGCTCCCAGCTTCATTGGTTGCCACACAGATATACTCTCCATTATCAGAAGGTGTAACAGAAGCTATGATCAGCAGTGTCCCATCATCCGGAATTGAAATCCCTCTTTCACTGCCTGTCAGCTCTCTTCCATTACGTAGCCATTTGATGACAGGCTTTGGAATGCCTAACAAGAAAAAAGCAAAACTTCAAGAAATGGTTCACTCAGCTCAGAATAGGAAAGATTGAAACAATTCCCACTGCTTGCTGGAAGTCTTACTGTGAAGAACAATGCACAAGGAGGCCATGAGCTTTCAAACTTAGAGTAAGCCCCAACTGTTACAGTATGATTTTAGCATTAAAAATCTTAGTCCTAAACATTATAATATCCTTGTTGGCTAGCAATGACTTTTCACAGAACTTCTGCACACAGTGGTTATTTGAATCATTGTTAGTTTGAATTTTTCCACATAAAGTATATATGGAAAATACTGTGCAGATTGTACACTTTACCATGACAAGGAGTACACAGAAACTTAGTAATTTTCAGTGGCCAACAGAAAAATATACTTTTGTCACTAAAGGTGGTAACAATGATACAGACCTTTTGCTGGGCATGGGAATGCAATGCGTTGATTTGCCACTCTTTCTTGAAAGGGACTATTATATGGAGGGTCCAGATCATCGATAGTAGGAGACTCTGAAAGAAAATCTGACTCAAAAGCAAATCTTGACCTCTGCTCCTAAATGTGAAAATACAGTCTGGCAATACATAACACTTCTAAGTGTCTCTCCTTCACACGAGGTCAGATTCCAATAACCCCCCTTTACATTAATGAAGTGTACTATACAAGCAGTCTTGATTTCAGTGGGAATATTTAGGAAGTAAGCAGTACAAAGAGGCTTTCAAATTTGACTGAAACTGGTTCTCTCTAAAACCTGCTATTTTTGTTTTGAAGGTAGAGACAGTGTTCCTGCAAAATCTAAAAAATACTATTTAAACTGTTTTTTCTCATACCACATATTAGTACCACTAATTATTAGTACCACTTCCATCCTTTGTTCTTGCATCTCATTTTAAACTTGTGTGCGGACTGACACTATACAAAGTATATTATTTATAATTAAGTAAAGTTACTGGCAGTTCTTTGTTGTTTGTAACAAGTGGTTCTCAGCACCTCTAATCCAAAGGGATTGGAATGTTGCCTTTAGACTACTACAAAGAAGAAATAATTCCTGCTTAGCTTAAGTCAGTCATGCTACATTGACGCATGTCAGCCCATCAAGTGAGGAGTTATACTACATATTTAAATTGGCACTTTGACCACTGTTGGTGCCCCATCACCATTTCAATAGCATACTAACTGGTTAAGCGAAGAGCTCAATTTCAGCTCATGCAAAATTCCAATTCCATTTAAAGCCTGTGACACCAGGCTTTGAGGTTCAGAGACAATCTCTGAAAATGTGAGACATCTGAACACACGGATATAGTATTTGAAAAAGAGGTTTCCCATAGTGGAATCTGATTTTAATTACCTACTACAAAACCAAATCATAAGTAGCTTGAAGATTTTTTAATTAAAAAAAAAAAGTAATGTATTTTGAGTTTCTTTTTCTTATTTCTGCAAACTCTCCAAAGACTATTTGCCTGTTCTAATTTTACTTAATTAACATCAGAACATAACATTTAAGACAGATTTGGATTTTGCATCATGTAACAGTCAACAGCAAAGAGCATTGCTCTCCAAAACATAAACCAGACAGCACTGGTATGAAATTATACCTAGCCAGGGCAGCAGGCAAGATTACAGCCCGAACATAAATACCTTGAACTTGTACTGTTATCTCTGACGTGTCACTGCCCGCTGCGTTACTGGCAACACACTTGTAGATTCCGGCATCAGAAAGCTGGACATTGCTGATGCTTAGAGCTCCATCCAGGCTGTGGACAAACTGCCCACCATCTATTGGCACAGCACTTCTGCCTTTGAACCAAGTGATTGTTGGGGGAGGGATCCCCTGGGCACTGCAAGGTATGTCAACTCTGTGGCCAGCTTGGACTTTCAAAACTCGAGGCCCACGCTGTATCTTTGGAGGAACTAAGGAAGACAAGTTTAGTCCACAGTAATGTGAAGAAAATTATGTACAAGATCATTCTTAAGGCTGAGAGAGTTGGGATTGTTCAGCCTGGAGAAGAGAAGGCTCCAGGAAGACCTTATTGCGGCCTTTCAATATCTAAAGTTGGCTTATAAGAAAGATGGGGACAGACTTTTTAGTAGGGCCTGTTCTGATAGGACAAGGGGGAATGGCTTTAAACTAAAAAAGGGTAGATTCAGACTAGATATAAGGAAGAAATTTTTTGCGATGAGGGGGGTGAAACATTGGAACAGGTTGACCAGAGAGGTGGTAGATGCCCCATCCCTGGAAGCATTCAAGGTCAGGTTGGACGGGGCTCTGAGAAACCTGAAGATGTCCCTGCTCATTGCAGGGGGCGTGGACTAGATGACCTTTAAAGGTCCCTTTCAACCCAAACCATTCTATGATTCTATGAAATTCTTTTCCATTTTTGTCTTTTTAGAAAATGTCCTTCTTTATTCACTGAAACCAAATTCCCTCAGGTGACTAAGGAAGCAGACCTGCATGTTCTCTGCATAGGGTAGGATGCACAATACCCTACTGCTTAACTTACTTGAAGAAGCTACATTTCAAATTCTACTGTGTGACTTCCATATGAGTCGTGTAACATTATTATACCGAGCACATTTGAAGAGCTATGGGTACTGGCTCTTCATAACACAAAACAATTCAAAAGCTTTTATGATAAAGTTAACTACATTTTCCTTTCGACATTTTAGTTTCCTTCCTCTAATCCCTTATCTTTGTATGCTTCCAAACACAAGTTTGGACAAGGCGATAAAATATGGCTAGAAGAGATTTTGCTGGTCCCAAAGACTAATATAAATCCAACATAACTCTTTTGCCACAATGTTTTTCTTTCTAAGGATCATTGACAATAAAAAGACTTATAAAGAATGTCTGAAACAATAACAAGTGCCATTTTTCCAGACTCTCTGTTAATGTACAATTACAGATAAACAAAGATGTGCACTGATATCAGACTTCTCTATACACAGAACCAGACAGTAGTCTGTTATAGCCATTGTAATTTAATTAGTGTAGTCTGAAGGTTTCAGAGCTGCTGGGGGCAGGAGTTCCAATCTGGTACGTTTGTGGTATGTGATCCACTTCAAAGATGTGTGCTGGCAATAGGCATTGGCAGCAACACTTCCAAACTCTACATGAACCACAGGAGAACTATCTATGCACCCACAATTACCCACGAGAGCAACTAGACACCTTGTGCTGGTTTTGGCTGGGATCACCCTTATCTGGGCTGTGCCAGGCCATGGCTCCTGCACCCACTCTCCTATATGCTTTAGCACTGGCAGGAGGTACATGTGCCACAACCTGTGTTTCTGTCTGACACAGATAAAGAAGAATAAATGAGAGAGCACAGAGCTAACAACATGTGACATTGTGTAAGTGGTTAAGAGACTGTGGTTGGGGCCCCAGTAAGGGGAGATTTGGAGAGAGACAAGGGAGTGAGAATGTGATGATCTATGGTAAGAAGGAGAGAGAAGGGGTCATGGGTCCTAGCTTGAGCAAGAGCAACTAGACACCTTGTGCTGGTTTTGGCTGGGATAGAGTTAATTTTCGTCATAGTAACTAGTAGGGGGCTATGTTTTGGATTTGTGCTGAAAACAGTGTTGATAATACAGGGATGTTTTCATTACTGCTGAGCAGTGCTTACACAGAGTCAAGGCCTTTTCTGCTTCTCACACCACCCCATCAGTGAATTGGCCGGGGGTGCACAAGAAGTTGGGAGGGGACACAGCTGGGACAGCTGACCCCAACTGACCAAAGGGATATTCCATACCATATGATGCCATGCTCAGCATATAAAGCTGGGGGAAGAAGAAGTGGGGAGGGGGAGGGGGGGACGACATGTTCGGAGTGATGGCACTTGTCTTCCCCCAGGTAACTGTTACACATGATGGAGCCCTGCTTTCCTGGAGATGGCTGAACACCTGCCTGCCGATGGGAAGCAGTGAATGAATTCCTTGTTTTGTTTTGCTTTCGTGCATGGCTTCTGCTTTACCTATTAAACTGTCTTTATCTCAACCCATGAGTTTTCACACTTTTACTCTTCTGATTCTCTCCCCCATCCCACTGTGGTGGGAGTGAGCGAGCGGCTGTGTGCTGCTCAGTTGCCAGCTGGGGTTAAAACACAACACACCTTCACGGAGTGGGAGGAAGGCGGGCACAAACACAGGGTGCTGGTTTGAACAGAGGAAGTACAGTAAGATGGCTTAAGGTATTATTTTGCAAAGGTGGGTACAGCAGAATGTATATGCATATAGTTGTGCACCAAGACAGGAGCAGCTGCCTATCCACAGGTGGCACAGTTGCACACTGGTTTCACTACCACCTGAGCAGGTGTGCAAGAAAACTTTGACATTTGCTACCAAAAGAGTTTGGATATATAATTCCCATCAAGTTGGTGGGAACTTGACACCTGTAAGCCTCAGCCAACTTTCGTATTCTCAGCCACTGTTTGCAAACTTACTGCTGAGAAACCTCTCACACTAAGAACATCCAAGTGCATTAGAACAAGTTTTCAGTTCTTAAAATCCCTCTGGCTGACTTAAGAGTCAAATGTCATTGTGCTATAATTCTTCCACAAGTCTAAGGAACATTAAAGGAAAGGGGTGTGTGTGTATATATGTATACATATGCGTGTGTATACAATATTTCCCTTCCACATAATCAATAACAACAACCTGCATATGAAGATAATATGACCTGAAAGAATGTAGGTAATTAGTATTTAATGCACATAAGGAAAACATCTGAAAAGCTCTGCATGATGCTAAATTCCATGCGGAAACTTGCAGATGATTATTCTTTAAGTTAAAACTTACCATGTACACTTAGATTCACTGACTGAGTCACATTCCCAGCAATATTTGTGGCTACACAGATATACATTCCACTGTCTGAAACTTGTGTCTCACTGATCTTCATTGACCCTGAGGGTAGGAAAGTGTGTCTGGAAAAATAAGAAGCAGATTCAATACATGTTTATACAGTGTAAGGTGAATGACCTCTACTTACACATTGCTAATGATTGCTACGAGCTAAAATAACACCATTCTACAGGGCACACTGAGCTATGCCATATTAGTGAACTATGACTTACACTTACTCATTTTTTCTAACCCTTTTTCTAACCCCACTACATTCAGAATAAACAGCAAATATCTAAAATATAAGATCCAAATTAAAAAATTTGGTTCTAGCTACTACAGGAGATATTAAGACCTGTCTTGTTTCTAGAAATGAAAAAAAAACCAAACCCAACCAAAAATCAACAGGTAAAGAAATGGAACTCTTCAACCTCCTGTCAAAAATTTTTGCTCAGCCCAGGTCAGCAGGGTCAGAAAGTTAAACAACTTTTGATACTACTTCATACTGGCAAAAAAAAGATGTTACGTTGATTCAAGATGGAAGAGGGGATTTTGAAGAGTATTCTGATTCAAAACTGCCCATTCTGGTGTTTATAGAAATTTTCATTATTCATCAATAAATAGTTAACTACATAACATTAATTTTTACTACAGTTCTGGTCACAGATCTGTAAGATTACTAAATACCTTGGCCAGCCAAGCCAAAATTTTCTTATGTAGAAGTCAAAAGTAATAGAGACAGGGAAAATAAATAAGGAGTGAAGAAAAAAATGACAGCTACGAATCAACAAGAAGAAATTCAAGTCTAGAACTCAGGGTTATATACAGAATTTAGGCAAAGTTAGTGGGAATTGGTGGTATCATCTGTCTTCCTTTCTCTGGCACTGCATAATTAGGACAATGCTATCATATGGGCATTAATGGTGAATTTTGGGATTGCAACGGCCCGGAGAGATGAATGGAAAGAAAGTTAATTGTATCTCCTCCAGGCCACCCAAATCTGTCTAGTATTATGATTCCTCCTCCGCTGCCCATATCTTTCCAAACCATTTGTTTTGTTTTTGTTTTTAATAACCCCAAAAGATAGATTGCTGGGGCAACTTATCTTCCATTATTTTATCCACTAATTACTTTTGTTTTCTGATAAAAGTTCCTTCATTTCTGATTTCAGTCTTCTTTTGTTTACTGGTCACATTTCTAACATCATCTTTGGGTGGTCTCAAACAATTTTGTTTGGACTAATTCTTTAACTTTTGCTGACATCTGTAAACAATTTTATGGAATGAGCCGAGCTGGACTTACGCTACTCTGGACAACTTGGATTTCTCCACAACAGCCATGAGCAAGTAGCCTAATTTATCAATGCCTCCCGAGGTAAAATGAGGACAAATAAGGGACCAAGAATGTAGATTCATTAGTGCATGCAATGTGCTCACAGGACACAGCAGAAAATTCCACACAGATTACTAACAACAAATCAACTCTCTCTGCACAAGCCTCCTTCACCAAATATGCTGGCCCAGCAGCTATTAGTTGCTGGGGTCGTTGCAGACTCGCTGGAATGGGTGGCTTTGAGGTGCGGATGTGGTACAATTCCTTACTTCAGCTCAGACACTGGCTGATTCCTTCCACTTGGATCAGTGAGAGACACTAGACAACGGGCACAGCAATCGCTACAGTGTGCATTTGGACAGCATTACCATTTCCTGGTTTATGAATACAGCTGTAGGCTTCAACCCTTCTGAGGTATCTTGAAGACTAGAAAGCACAAGCACGCCCCGTGACAGTACCTGGCACTTCAACTGGGAACATACAGAGAATAATCACCTACTCGTTTCCCCTCTTATTTTGCACCATACTAAAATAATAAGGAAAAACTCCAACATTGTGGCCCATGCTGTATACAAGACAGTCCCCAACTCTTCATTCTCTAAGGCTGTCAACTCAAGATTTTTATGAGCAGTTAGCTATGTTTTCGCATGTTCAAGAGTATCTGGAGAGTTTTTGGATCCAAAACACAGCAAGCAATCAGCCCTTGTAAGCGCTCCCAAACATTTATCATCATCTGTATTCTGCTGGCAGCCCAGACTTCATATGAATAACAGACAATGCTCCCCTGAGCATAAATATGAAGTGCTTAAGAAAAGAAAAACAGTTTTTAAGCATTTATAATCAGGCACAGATTATGTGGGTCTCTGGGCACCACCACAGTACAAATATAATAGGATCTGTTTCGTCATGGCCTCCCGAGACTGTGTATAAACACACACTGGAATGGAAGCTGTACAATGATGCATGGTCTTAGTATCCTTCGGAAAGAGACATGTTTGGTTTGCAAAAGAGAGTTTCAAGACCTAGTAAAACAGGGTCCTCACGCAGGACAACTTAATACCTTCTGATTGATCCTGTGGCAATTAGAAATTATATACCCTTCCAAAATCTTGAAAGCTTAGATGCAATTTCACTTCTGTTTTCATTAAACATTGTTACCTTGGAGAGAATGGAGATATGAGCTGCATTTCTTTGGCCCAGGTAATTATGGGGGGTGGCAAGCTCTTTACTTCACATGGAAGTGTGACATCTTCCCTTGCAATTACTGAGATCTCTATGGGTTTATCATATGCATTTCCTTGCTGGTCTCCAGGCCTGGATACTCTAGGTTTCACTGTAACATGGAACATGTTAAGAAGCTGCAATGAATATACGGATTTGTACAAACGTAACACCATATCATTTTACTTCAGATTAAACATGTATTTTTTTATCAAGTATATAACATTACAATCCTATTTTTAATGACATGTCTGCAATAGACATAAATCACTGTAATGCTGATGTAGAGTGCCTGTACCTCAGACACTGGCTGATGCCTACATGCAATACCACAAATACCAGCAAGACTACATTATCTACCCAAAAAGCTGGATAGCAACAGATATATGTAGTTCATGCATATGCTGAGCTCTGTATTGCATAGGTAGTTTGCAACCAATACCTGAACTATGTTACGCTACAGCACCAATACCTACAAGCCATAAAAGCCTTGCAAAGCAAGCCTACACGTAAATCAAATTTTTATAATATTGGGAGATCGTAGGAAGCTTTGGGACCGATGGGATTAATGGGTCTTCATTCTTCTATCAGCAGGGGCTTCTATTCCTATACAGGTACTTCCTATTCACTTCCATAAAAGAAGAAATTATGATCAAACTAGCCCAAGATCCTAGTCCATGAACTCAAGGTAATGGGTATCAGGAGGTTTTAAGAGAATCATAACAGCTGAAGGATAGGCCTTCCAGTATCAGCCATTTGTAAAATTGCCTACTATGTGGATCCAGTGATCTAGGACAAAGTCAAAAGCACTAATCAGAGATTAGTTTAAATCCCATTTGCACTGTGGGTATCCTAGTTCACAATCCACCTGAGTGGGTTTTGCCATCTAAAGTAGAATGCAATGAGGGGAGAGAGACAATGACACTATATTTGATTTTAGCTCATACATACCATAGACAGTCAGCTGGACTTTCCGTGTAGCATAACCAGCAGCATTTGTTGCAGTGCACACATACTCCCCAGTCTCTTCACCGCCTGGTGAAACTACATACAGACTTCCATCAGATCCTGCAGAAAATTTCACACTGCTGGAAAGAATTACTTCTCCTTTCTGTGGAAAGAAGAAGAAAAAAAAAAAAAGTCCACAGTGCCTGGATCTTCTAAAATAAAACAAATTATAATCATTTAATTCAATAAAAGCTAACGCTTACAGAGATAGAATAAAATTTAATGAAAACATAAAACTATTAAAGGAATATAAAAATATTAGTGCCTGTAGCATCTCCCCTAGCTTACCCCACTGCTGTGATCCATTCATATGAAAACTGCTGTATTTTTAATATAACACCGGGTCAGATTTTTCACTGTGAAATATGCTCCATGCTCTTTAATGAAGTTCTGTAGACCAAAATATTTGCAGGCAGTCTGACTACACTGAGCAATATTTTAATTTACAGTACAGTACCGCTTCTATTATTTATGGCTGAGATGGACAAAATATTTTGAATTAACTAAGAAGCCTGGCCCCAAAATTCCATCCATACAAATTAACTAACTTCAACTAACTTTTCACACTCCTTGAGTGTCACTGTCTAAGCAGTAACAACAGCAGAAACACTTGATACTGTTTTTACAGATCCCAATTTTTAAAACAAATTTTAAAGATTTCAACTGAGTTAATTTGGACATTGATTTCTGATGTCAAAACATCTTGTCAAGGACGTGATTGAAAAGTGACAGATGGTTAACCCCAGAATGCCATTATTAGACACACTTTCCTCAGAGAAAAAAGTCATCTTAAAAGCAAGGCTCCAAAACAAAAATGAACTTTCAATCTGTGGCAGTTTGCCTAATCTCAAATTATCAATTTACAACAGGAATATGAACAATTTCTAAAGTGTTAAAAACAAAGACACAGCAATAACGAAAGCCCTTCCACAGAACAGAACATTGATCTACGGCTGGACCATGGCCAGAAAGCACCGCTCTAAGAAACAAAAGCAGATACGAATAAATAGAGATTTCCAGGTCCCTCACGACTGAGGCTTTTGGCCATGTTTCTTGCATATACTTTTCATGACAACTAAAGGATGTGTTCAATTCATCTTTCACCTTGAACAGCTAAGATGAGAAATTACCTTGGACCAGACAATAGATGGCTTAGGAACTCCACTTGCTTTGCATGGTAATGTTACTGGGATTCCTTCAATGGTGCTAAATATCTGCTGTCCGTGCTGAATAACAGGCAGAACTAGAAATAAATGCAAATATTAAACACATGTAGAAGACAGATTTCAAACAATGGCACAACTCTTACAATAAAATCCTTATATTCAATTACCACTTCATGCACGCAGCAGAGTTTGGGAATTTTCAGCCTCTTCTCTGAACCCTAACATTGACAATGACCAGCCACTTTCTCCTCCACTTTCCAATCTTTCATGACAGAATAAATACCTGTTCATAACAAAGCATGTCAGCCATAGGTTGATCATTGGATTAAGTACATATAGTTTTAAACTAACTGTAGGTATTTCACATAGCTGATTGCAATCATTTCAGAAAGTCTTTGTCACAATATCTTCTGACAACATTTTAGGCCAGGCTTCCCAAAATGATACTGTACATGATTCAACCTATATAGCACCTTTCATGAGAATGGGTTCAGCATTTGTGGTGCTGAATCAATTTCCATCGATGGACAACATTTTGAACAGAGCAGATATGAGAGTGAAGAACTGATCACACTCCAAGCTTATTTAATATTTGTTATAAATGCTACAAAGTTGCGCTAACTGCAGTGATGGTTTCTGCAGGGACTGATTGTCAAATGAACTTGAATAAAAATACCAGACTACTTCACAAAACCAGTAACAAGAGATAACAAGAACCCCAGTTCTCCTACTTAACTGAGCTGGTTTTGAATTAACAACAGAAAAAAGAAGATTGGATTTAAGGCTATAATACCAAAAACTAGATCCTTCTAAAAACATACAAATATATTCCTTTCTGTTCTCAAGCTCTGAAATGTTCCAAAAACTAGTGTTGACATGGAAGACCTTATTAGACACTGAGTACTTGCCGGTATTAAAAAAATAATAGCTATTCTTAACATAAAAGGATGTTCCAGCACCTTCAATGAAGCTTAAAATAAATCTCCCATGATTAACTTAACACGTGAGAAAATTTCAGGCTGTAAACCATGAAGTGCTTGTGACCCCATGAAGCATTAATACAAGTATCTTCAGCTGAAATACAGATGCGTTACCACAATGCTAACACTTTGATTTGCTGTCAGTGTAATTTTTGGTATGTTTTAATTAAAGAAAAAAAAAAGGGGGGGGGGGAACCCAATAAAAAAACAAACACATTTTGCCAAACTCATAATTCATTTTAATTCTAATTCTCCCATGAGTTGTGCTTCCTTATATCAGTTGTGAAACCCCCAGACAGCACTTTTCATGGTTTTCCAGTAACCTTCCACTTGCATCTGTTTTGTTGATAAAGGTTGAGATGAAGACTGCACAGCCCAACCTCCGTAGATGTTTAAAAATGAGGACCTTTTATGATCACAAAATGGCGTTATTTTTGTTTTCTTTTAAAAATAGTCTCAATCACTCAGTTCCCTGTGCAGTGGATCCAATTTCCCACCATCATACTTTACAAAGTCACATCATTACAAAAGAGGAAATTTAAGAAATTAGTATAACTGTAACGAAAAGCTCTGGTGAGAGCTCCTGTTAGTAAGAAATGCACTTTCGTCTTCTATTCAGCACAAAAGCAGTAAGACAGTGTTCCTTACCATACACGTTAACAGTAGTAGTTTTGTTGCTTGTCCCAGCAACATTACTTGCCATGCAGGTATAATCGCCACCATCCTGCAGCCGAACTCTTTCAAGGTGCAGGCTTCCATCACTGCCAACGTTCATGTAGGGATTAGGAACCAGCTGCCAAAAGAGTGATGTAATGTTTTACTGAAGAAAATAACTTGTTGATAATATTTGCTTTGGGATGCAGCATGGCTTTACTTGACTATTTCACATTCTTAAAAATTATATGTTCCTGGAGAATTTTACTAGAGCTTTTCCTACCTTCCATCTTTCGTAAAAAGCTGATTTAAATAAGAATTTTGGAAGCACCTCATATTTACTGCTGGAGTGAGATTAAGATCTGCAACAGCAACTCTGCTCTGCCACAGCACATATAGAACTGCCACTCGCGCTTATAATTGTGCACTGAAGCAAAACCAAACTTAGCTGTATTATTTTACTGTATTTTTTATTGGTTATTCCAGTAACCCAATTTGATCATAGATCAGCTCTTGAAGAGTGCGATGACTTGTTCTTCCACAAACAGATCCTTTTTTTTTTTTTACAGTTATCAAAACCTTCTAACTTGCCATATCCATCAAGTAGAAGATATCAGCTCTGAAGCATACCGTTGTGAAAGATAAGAAAAATTACAAATTTCATAGAAGAGTAATTTTTTAAGTTATATACCCTACAACAACAACAAAAAAAATCAATGAGCTCAGCAACATAGACTTGCCTTACAGAAAGGTTATTAGAATGCAAAGTTGTTCCAGTCATGCCATGCTTAGAAAAAGCTGCATTCTTCTCCAAACAGAACTTACTCCAGCACTTCCCTTGGAGTGTAGCTTTTGCTGCAAGCTTACAATTACAGGAAACTAGCACTACTACACAGAGGAATTAGCAACTCAACAAATCCCGCCAGTATTTCTCACAGAAGCTACAGCCTGTGCTACTTGCACTTACACAGTCTAAAGAAAAAGTCCAATGATTCCCAGTGATTCAAAAATTCAGCAGAAAACTCTAGCAAGCGAAGGGTCAAGTAGTGCCAGGGTTCTGCTTGGTGACAATAAATAAAAAAATTTGCTATCATTTTTTAATTACAGCTGTGGAGAAAGGGCTTTAGGGAAAAATTAGCAAGCAAGATAAAAAGCAGGGCTTCACAGGGATGTTAAAGTCAGTACTTTGGCTACTACTAAGGAAATGAAACTTCACTCAGACAACTAACCTAGGCGCGGTGCCTACACCACCTTTCTGTCTGCAGAAGTTATAAATTGGCAATGGTATGCTCTCTAGTGGGAAAGAAAACATACATGCTTTCATGCTCTGAGCAGTGCACCACTATGAAAGGAGTATAAGGTACAGGGATGCTGACATTTATCTCATCCCATCAGCAACATTAAAAGTCATGATATTAAACAACCCCTAAATCTACAGGAATTTTCTGGTATCTTTGTTTTTAAAAAATAGGGAAAAAGAAATGCTTTTCAGTTACCAGGGTTTAAATTCCAGCACTTTTGTCATTCTGGTGGGATATTCCACTAGCATTCCTATATTCAGAGCTTAAGGCTGAAATTCAGGAGCTAAAGAGAATGCATAAATCTGCTTTGAAAGTAAGTAAAGTAGAAGATAAAAGGACAATTCACAAATACTTTGGTTCCAAGTTCTTTTCTAGACCTTCACATCCCTCACTATCATCTCCTATTCCCTGATCTCCCTTTCAGAGTTAGAAATTTCCTAGCGTGGGCAGTGATCAGAGTGAGGCATAACTGTCAGGATGCCACACTTCACTTCCACTTTCAGACTTTGAACAGTAATAAACTATTGCTTCTCAGGGGAATGGCTGTACTCCGAATGACAGTGCCTGCAGAAACTCAGAAGCAGCTACTGCCTTACAGATACCGCCAACTGGCTTCTCCTGAGGAGGCAGCAGCTCCTGCTGTGGTGGTTGCCTGCTGTTATTCACCTCAGTGACACTGGATCCTTGTTTCCAGTGATCCAGTTCAATCTCATGAAGCATCTTTATTTGTAAGCATAAAATCTATCAGTATATTTGTACATCAACTTTTGTAAATTAAACCAAGTTGCTATCGTGGCTTCAAATATCAGTTGTAGATTTTCTCTGCCAATAAATCTTACAGGAAACAAAACAGTCTTACCACCATACTGTTTTTAATCCACCTCCGGTCTGGAATAGGGTTTCCAGCAAGCAGTACACATGGCAAAGTGAGCTGCTGCCCCTCAATTACATTGGCTGTGGCTGGACTTACTCCAATCAGAGGTGTAACTTGAACAAAAGAAAGAATTAGAAGAAATTATTAGGAATTTTTATATACTCACGTAAAGTATTACATTTGAATTTTTATTATGAGTCCTGTCACTAATGCTACCTGCAGCAGCTTCAGACAAAGGTCTCCTTGTGCAAGGTACTATACAAATACAGAGCAAGAAAAATTTCCTACAATGAAAACTATATGATTTAAATAGAAAGGAAAAAAAAAAAAAGTAGTCTTCAACAAACAGCATGAAAGTTCCAACATACTTAATTTTATGACAAAAAATACCAGATGGGGTTCTGGTATCTGAAATGTCAATGATGCAGGCAGGAAAAAAAAGAAAAAAGAAACAAAAGAAGGTGTGGGGTAGCACAGGAGTGAAAAGGAAGCTGGAGGAATACATGTACAATGATCCTAAGACTAAGAAATGGAAGCAAATGGAAGACATTTGTCCAGCTGAAATGGGATCCAATCCAGCACTTCCCTGAAAATTCATGTTCCCCTGGATACCAAGCTGATATCGTTTTTCCTTACTTGGGCAAAATACCAAAGAACAAAAGTAGCAGGTTTGGTGAGGACAAAAAATAAGTGGTAATTTCCTTTGGGCATAAAATTTTAAGGGATTAGAATAGAGGTCAACAGCCTCTATTCAGTATGCTCTGTAAAGAGCCAACAGAAAGCACTCCTGTGCACATGCTTTGTAAATTAATTCTAAATAACGGGGTTTAAATAACACTTTTAAATAGACAACATGTTTTTACCTATCAAATACTACAAGCTTTACAGATTTCCACCACATGTTTTAAGTTAACAAATGCTTTCTTTGATGGCAGACGGACTCCATTCTTATCCTCCCACATTCCATAGCATTGTTGTTCCTTTTATTGCCAATTGTCCAACTGAGATAATAAACAACTCCTTAATAGCACAGCTATTGTCAAAGCTAGACATTTATTGTCTACTTGGATCACTAAGATTCCTTCCCAGTTATGTCAACACACTGACCTAAGCAAGTTCATTGCTGCCTTTTTTACTTTTTTTAAGATTAATTAAATGGCAGAAACCCCATCATTAGCATTCATCATCATGGTGATTTTTCAGTCCTTAGTAAATTTTCTTAAGAAGAAACAGAAGACAGGATAAATTACTTTAAGGTACGTGTTACAAAGTATAGATGGAACCAATTCAAATTAATGTAGCCAGTGAAAAGATAATGTTCTAACATGCTAAATTCACTGAAATAAATTATAATATTCCATGCAAATGTCTTCTGATTCAGTTTGTGTGGATGACTACATATGTGTAAATATAGCGATAGATAAAAGCATATAGATACATCACCATGTATGTACATAACCCACAGACACCCTATTTGTTGCACAAACACCACCAACTATCACCTCCTCCAGTATATTCCAGGTATTAAAATGCTGCCAGTCTTTCCTTTCACTGTCGTCGCTGACATTAACCAGTCTTACCCAATCCAGTTACTGTGATCGTAGCTGGCTGTGACTGAATCCTTCCAAACTGGTTCTCAGCTTCACAGATATAAGTTCCTTCATCACTGACCCACAAACCTAGAGCGGGGGGGGGGGGGGGAGAGGGGAAAGAGGATTTTGGGGGGGGGGGGGGGGGAGTCAGGAAAGAGATCAGACTGCAGCATCTGAAGTGATATTGAAAAGTTTGCAATACATGGATACCCTATGCTTTTATCTTTCAGTTTCAAATATTCGTTTTTAGCCAGATCATCCCTTTATCTGTCACCAAGTACAGAAGCGATGACTATATGAGCACCTGAGTAAAAAAAAGCATTATATACATATATATTATACTTTTCATCACTTTATACATTGCATATACTTTAATACCACATACGCTAAGGTGCATAAATAATATATGGCAGTACACTATATATCCACACATACATACGCTATCATGTAGTGCGTTTACTGTGGAATGCTGCTTACTACATACAGCAATGTGTGTCTGTATGTGAACAGTGGGTGAGTAGTACATAAGACACGAGTTACTGCACTGTACGTACAGCAGAAAGGAATTACTTCACCCAACCTGATTATGTCTAGAAAGGAATAAAAGAGCTGATTAAGAAAACAGAATAACATCACTTAGTGTACAGGTGACCAAAATGCTCCAAGTAACTGAAATCGTAAAGCCACTTGCAGAATTTCTAGTTATTACCAAAGTTAGAACTTGCCTAAAACAATGAGTTTAGAAACACTTCTCTCAAAAAAAAACTCCAAAAGATGAAAATCCATGGCTCTTCAGTATTAACAAAGAACGTAACCCATATTTATTTAAAAAAAGGTGTAATAATTTATATGAAGAAGAGTGATGCCAATGACCAAACACAACTGAGTTCACAAACTCATGGAAGAATGAACTGCATGTCAAAAGCAATGAAGTCAGTATCAGAAACACAATCTCTGATAAAAATCCAGTCTTCTTACAAAGTTAGCAATTTTATAAACTAGTATGGTATTCATTGCATATATCATATTTCCTTCTGGAATCTTTTTTTAAAAAAGTTCAGTCTACCTACTGTTAATAGATAGAGCTCCTGTTCTGAGTTGACTGATGGAACTAACTGCAAATGGTCTTGAGAAAAGGGAAGCACCATTTAGCCGCCTCCATTTAACCTTTGGTTCTGGGTAACCCTGAACATAGCATGGCAGCGTGATGTTTGAGCCAATATCCGCAGATTCATCACTGGGTTCCTGCGTGAAAACTGGGGGAGCTGGGAAAAAAAAAAAAAAAAAAAAAAAGTACACAGAAAGTGAATTGGGGTTGCAACATGACATTAGTATTCTGCTTACACTATTGACAACCTAAATTTATGTCCCATTATGCACAATTATTCTCCTAACAACAGATTCCCAACTCTAGAAACACCTTACAAAAGCAGTCTTGTATGCTCTGTACTTACAAAGGGGAGCTCAGAAATGGGCTAAACATCTCCAAAAAATGAAGATACAGCCACGCCCATCAGATGAACGTGCATACTCAAATGTTAGCATTGTGAAGTTCCTCGTCTCCTTCAAACAGCATTGCTCATTGCTTCAGAAAGTGTATGTGCCTGACAGGAACATGCATTTTAAAAGATGTGATGTGTCAGGCCACAAGCAGTTTGAAATAATTAGGAAAAGAGGAGAGGAAGGGCTAAGTTACAATAACTTTACATATATTCTCTACTTGAGAACTATGTTAGGTTGAGGTTTGAACAGTTTCCTCCTCTTCTGCCTCCCTCTTCCTCCTCATAACTTTTATACTTTGCAAAAGAAGTGAGTGTGAAGGGAAGTTGAGGTCCAAATAGGACAAGGAAACTTCTTAGTGAACACCACCAAAAAGGTGTTCCCAGCACACACACACAAACTTACATGTATTTGTGAGAAAGGTTCAGATAACCAAGGCACCATTGACCAGATACATAAACATTGAAATTAGAGTGTTCACTGTCTAGATTGCAAGCTACTTACAGCCAACATCTAGAGTTATCTTTCCAGAAGCTCTCCCTGCATCATTGGTAGCCACACAGGTATAGTCACCAGCATCCAGATCTTGTGTTTCCTGGATCTTCAAAAGACCCCGATGAGTATCAATAATGAGAAATGCTGACGCCCTCAACTCTAAGTCACCTAAGTCCAGACAGAAAAAAAAGTAACAAATATAACAGGGTATTTATCAAAATTATTCCAACAAAACTGTCCAAGTTTGAGATTAGTTCACAACATGCCTGTATTCATTTAGCAGATGAGTACTCTGACTTCCACTCAACTGAGTGGAAAAATCCATTACTACCTTAGATACAATCCCTTTTTATTTATTTGTTTCACAAAGGGAACACAAACCCAAGTAGCTTTGGACAGAGATCAGCATTAGGACAGTGTGCCAGGCTGTATTTCTCCTTCCCAAGTTAGAGACTACATGTGACGGCCACTTGTCTGCCAGCTCTGTACCAAGTTGGGAACTCCACAAATACACAATACTGACGTGTAACAGTCAGAATTGGCCCACATGTACTCTTCGGGATGAGTATCAAAGCCTGCTTTAAAATACAAGCCCACCATTAACGGCAGTGAGTTGAGAAGTAGCTTCCTTTGAGGGAAGGTTATCTGCAAACAGACCAGAATGGGGTTTGTGCTTCCTTCCCTCCAGCCACTGTCATAGATGAAAGATTGGACTGGATAAGCTATCTGTTGGCAATATCTACCAAACAAGATTACTGGTTTTCCAGAAAATCAGTGGGCAGGTGGCTTCTACAACCACACACAGGTGCCAACTGCTTTTTCTGAGAATAAACATTGAGTCTTGAGACATGGGATTCTCTAACTCCCATTTAACTCTGTGAAAACTCCTGCAGTTGTGATACCCAATATCCTGCCTCACTACTTAAGAAACTGTAGCAGATAACTCAGATTCAGAAGAAGGAACAAATAAAGTTCCCTAGGCATTGCAAAGGAATTTGAGCTTTTGAGAAAATGAAGTCACTTCAGGATCATTGTTCTAAATATTACTGCTAAAGTAAACAAACCAAAGTAATAAGTGCACCTTTAAACCATTTAACTTGGGGATGTGGGATTCCAGTTGTTTTACACTCCATAATAGTTGTGTCTCCAAGAGCAACCAGAATTTCACTTTGAACTATGGTCAATGTTGGGCCCTCTGAAAAGAAACAATATAGAAAAAATGAGTTCCTTATCCAAAGCATATACTGTTTTTAAGACATAAACCATGAAACACTCTAATTTTATCTTGTTATATGGAACAAGATTTGCATTAAAAGTCAGAAAGCCTTAAAAATCATGTAAGGTGACAAACATTGGGAAATGGAAAAAGTAGATTCTGGAATGTCCAGAGCACCTGGACCATATGTAGAATATACGAGAATTTAAGGAAAGAATTGGAAGAATTTGATCATGTAGAAAGTAAAAAGATTCATTCTCTCTCCTGCTCCAGCCAGATATTGGTCATCAAGAATTTTAGTAGTCTGCTATTAATATAATAACGTAGTGTTTACAGTACATAATTTGGACTAGGACTCCACAGTGCTAAGCCCACTATAGGAATTTACAGAAACATGATTCCTTCTCCAAAGACCTACTCATGTTTGCAAGCCAACCCCACTTTAATACCCAATTTTAGGGTTTTCTTTTTTTCTTAAAGACAGCATAAGAAGAAACATTAAGGCCCAAGTATCACCTAACAATACTACTAAGATTTGAACAGAAAACAAAAGGGGCATTTGTGAGCTGTTCAACATCTTTTCTGAGTTTTTTGAAATTTCTACCAGTATGTTCTGCATGGTTCTACTAATTTTAACAGTTCCTCCCTTATGATGTATGAGTTTGCTTTTTTTAATTTCACTACACTTTTTCTTTTACTTACCGATGTATGCAAGGGTAGATGTCTGTTTCTCTGTCCCAGCTGAGTTACTTGCCAAGCAACCATAAATTCCTGCATCTTTTGGATTTGCCTTTCTTATGATTAAGGTGCCTTCTGGGGTCAATCTATACCTGGGAACACACAGGCAACCAAGCAAAATCATTAGTTAAACAAGAGAGAGTAATGGTTACATCCACACTCCAAGCAGGAACAGCAGCAGCATGACCAGATGGTTTATAAACAGGTATTGCTGTTTTTTTCTCATGATAAGCAACAATATTAGTATTATTACATCTATCAGAGAATATCGATGTATTTTGTGAAAAGCATTTAAATTAATCTTGTAAAAAGCCTTCTAAAGAAGAGAACTAAAGTATTTCTATTTTAGACATGAGGAAATTGAAATTAAAGAGTTATAAAAGTGAAGGTTGAGGTACTATTTCCAAAACTGACAGACTCCTGTGGAAGAAATAGTCAGAATATTTTGGCATTCTTCAAAACTTCTCTCTCACATAGGAAAAAAATAAAAATAAATAGAGAAAGCTATAATCCCTACCTGCTTGAACCAATAATAAACATATCGTTGTGTGTCCATAGTACTGTTGGCTTTGGATAACCTGTTGCAGAACACCTGATAGACACTTCAGAGCCTTCTGTAAAAGTCTGATTCGTAGGTGAAATGACAACCCTAGGTGGTTCTAGTAAAAGAAATTAAAAACAGCAATTAAAAAATCCACTTAGAAAACAGTTACAGATTATAATAACCACATTATTTCCATTTTCAAACAGCTATATAGTGAGAAAACAATCCTAATAAAGGTCACATGAATGCTTCCCTATAACTGCTTTAATTTAACACAGATAACGACCATCAGACAAACATGAATTGCATTGTAAGGTCAGTGACTGCACTAAAATATAATCAGTCTGGTGATAACACATTCTTTAAAGTCTCTTTTACTTACAACATTATTCAAGGAGTTTCTAGTTCTTGAATTAGCTATCATTTCTCAAGAGCCCACTCATTTCCTCACTTCCTCTAGCAGTCTACCAATTCCTCAGCACAAAACACGCAGGCCTTTATAAAAGTTGGTAAATCAGGATTCAGGGTGCAGAGACCAAATTAATTCACATGCCTACACAGTTTGCTTTGTTCCAAGATGCAGAATTTGGAGCTCCCAAATGTGGGCACCAATTCTAACAAAAAGCTGCCAGAACCAAGCAAAGTTCACCAACATGATCCAACAAGGTCACACAGCCAGGCTGAAATAAGAGTAAGTAGTGCCATGCCATCATTTTGAATAGAAACTATGAGACTGTTAGTGGTTTCACATGGATTCAACTTGAACACAATAATTATGTAATAATTAACTTAGAATTTTTAATGCACGCTTAAAACTCAGCAAAGTAGCAACAGAGACAATTTTGGCATATTTGAGTCAAATTTGTGCAGACTCCTGAAAATGAAAGCCAATGAGCACAACCCTCTGGCAGGCCAACAGTAAGAATATAACCCGAACAATGAAAATAAAAGTCACGATGAATGTGCACACACACAGACAGAAATTAACAGCAAAATCATGTTGAAGACAGTTGAATCTGCAGTGTTAACAATGCCAATGGATGTTATGGATTTCAGCTGCATTTTCACCAGAAAAGTGGTTGGTGAACTTCATAGAATTCATTCACGTACATCCTTAGACAGATTTCCTCAGTAAAAAAGACCACCAAAACAATTCACTGTAGCAACTGACATTTTCTTCTATGGTACGTACAATTTTGTCTTACATATAGTGGCAAGAAAAAGATCCACACCACTTAGTGGATGAACAAGTAGCAACTTGTAGTACTAAATGCTGCTACTTCATCTTAGTTATGGCACAAAACTGGCTACTATTAGATCAGTAGTATCAATCTTCATCTTAGGAGCTTTGCAATCTTGCTAATCACACACTGTATTATCATGTATTCCTCTGCAGCTGATCTTTTTAATAGCAACCATAGAATGAAAAGCCTAAGCCTAACTCTCCCTTTTGGGAGAGTAAAAGAGGCTAAATACACGTAACAGAGGTACCTTGAATCTACGGCTGCTCTGCATAGCTCTTTTTTATTAGCTTCAGTGGGAATTACACCATCCTATAGGCTCAGGTGACATTTGACATGTTTTCATGGCTGCTAAGGAAAAATGTGTCTAAGAGCCAGTACACACAGCCTATTTATGTGTGGCATAATCCATCAAGAACAAGATGAAGGTGGGATGCTATGCAACTTCCAGGTGAACAGCATGAATCTTTCTAGTTCAGTCTGTCATAATGCGAACAGAAACAATTCGGAGTGCTACTACAAATGCCTTTCTAGAAGAACTAATACCATGCCCTTTTCATTATCACTGTGGGGAGAAAGATTATTTTCTACGTTCTGTGTTGTAATACCATTTGCTTAAAAGCTGCTAACTAAAAACCACAGTATTTCTGGCCTGGAAGAAGAATCTCCCTGCAGAAGATTGTGCTGCTTCTAGGACAGAAGCGAGGCAGGTTCTGTCTCCTTGCAGGGCAAAAACACTGTGGGGATTAGGGACTGATAGAAAACCTGAGATAATGAGAAATTAAATGGTTTTCAAATGCTCAAACATCAAATTAAGAGCACAGATATGAACAGCAGGAGATCTCTTCACCTTTTACATGGAAGGTTTTATCAAGAGTAGCATAGGTTTGGGAAATACAGGCTGGTGAGTCTATAGATATTATCAATCAAGTCACACTCTGCTGACTTTAGCAAGGTGTCTGTGCCTCTGCAGGTCCAACTTCACTTGATAATATGGATTAATTACATCCCATTACAGCCGCAAGGCAGGGGAGTACATAATAGTACATATGGATCTGTCCCATGGATATCAGACATCTCACTGTCTGCCACAATCACAGTTACTATAGAATGATTCATCCCGTAAGACATCTTACTGAATAGGAGACCAAGGTTCCCAAGGAAAATATAAGTATTTTTGAAATATAATTGGTAGCGACATCAGCATGCAAGTCATGGACATAATTCTGATTTAACTTCTTTAGTATACTTTTATTTAAAATATTTGCACTATGTTTTGTGTTTAAGTTTCATGAATAATTCATGTATGTTAGTGTTTCAGGCAAACTTATCTGCATGCCCCTATTAAGCACATAAAACCCCCTCTTTCAAAGAGAAATGTAATTGCTGTTTTGAGGAAGGCTTTTTGATGCAGTATGGCACCTGGTGCTCAGGGGGTAGAACTATTATTGCCAGGACTCAATGACTCCGTTTTCAGTCATTAACTAGACATGTGAGGTTGTGAAGGATTCTGAGATCTGTAAGTAAAAGTGTACGCAAAAACCACACAGCTATACTGCCAAAGACAAGGAATAAATTATATAATAAGCAGCAACTAATTTGCATACAGTTGCAAAACTGTAAACACAGATGCATATAATGCCTTATCATTTCCTTTCTTAAATTTATGTCCATTAATCTTCCCCAAGTTCCTTAGTTTTTCACTTGTAGAGTAGATCTAATAAAAAGCTGCAGGGTCCTGAAAAGTCCCTCCCGTGTTTCATAACAGCTCTGAAATCTCTGAGCTCGCAGAGGAAAGGCACCAGAGGAAGGCAGGGCCACAGTTCCAGAAGGACTAGGATTAAATCCAGATACGAGGGGGCAGGGAGAGGCAAGAAATGGATGCAAGTTACAGAACTGTCCTCAAGTGATTCATGATGTACACAGCTTTCTCAGCTATTTTTACTTTGTTTTAAATCCTTCCAAGAGACACGGGGAGATAGTCTGCATGCTCTGGTCTTCAGGAAGGTCTCCTCTCCTGCTGATATGGGGAAACTGTTCGTCTCAGATGGCAGTTACACATTGTGCTTTGGCAACACACCATTGCCCATGCAGTAATTTTCACACAACGATATTATCGGGTGAGCAAAAGAAATATTTGTATTTAACATATAATCAATGAAATTAATTTTAAAAAGTCAATATACACGGCTGTAATTCTAGCTGGTAGCTTGAGTATCAGTGAGGCCACGTTTGCCACTAATTAACCATCTCGTTTTCTTGCTCAAAGGCCAGCAACCACGCAGGCATGCAGAATGGGCTTTCTTGTATGACAGGTCAATTCGATTCTTTTGCTTTGTTCTTTGTATCATAGGGGAGAAGATTTGCACACGGGCAGGAGAAGCAGTGCCAATCCCATTCAAGGCTGTAGAGTAAAACCTTTTAAACAACACAGATCATGTGTAAAGCTTCTGAAGAGAAAGAAGGCTGTTGTGAAGATTTCAGGGTCTGAAGCATTCACACTTGTAACCATCGTTGGCCCCAATATTCATTAAAACCATTTGAAGCAGTTAAACTTAGCATGAAAAAGGGACAGCAAATACCAAATTTTTTATTTCATACAACATAAAAAAACCTCTTATCACCCTTTACTAATAAAAAATAGACTTATTGCCAATGTTTTTTCACTACTTTCTGCATGCTTTTTTTCTTTTTTAACAGAAACTTTTTCCCAAAAGCCACCCTGCAGATGATATTTGACTGAACCATTACTTGTAAAGTATCAATATTTTTGTGCCGCACCCTCAAGATTCTTTCTTGTCTTTCACACTAAGAGCATTTTTGGAAAACTGAATGATTCAACCTATTCACCTGACAAGCAATGCATTAACAAGGCCAAATAAGAACAACTATTTGTTCTTTATTAGCCACCGAGGCGAAGGGCTCCGAAGCGGAGGATCGCGCCGGGGGACCCTTCCTGAGGCGGCAAAACCGCGGCAAAACCCGCAAAAAGCAAAGGCGCAGGGAGTGAGAGGGTGCCCCAGCCCCCCACCAAGAGCCGGAGGAGGGAGCCCCTGACGAGCGGCAGCGCTGACTCAGCGTGGGCGGGGACAAGAGGGGCGGCGGCCAAACCTCCCCACGTAGAAGAGCAGCCCCCAGGGAGCGCGAGCGACCCAGGAGCGCGGCGAACAG
>NW_008824896.1:1452028-1499877 GCF_000699105.1 Pygoscelis adeliae | reverse complement strand
TGAGTCACCATCCCTGGAAGTATTTAAAAGACGGGTAGATGAGGCGCTTAGGGACATGGTTTAGTGGGCATGGTGTTGTTGGGTTGATGGTTGGACTCGATGATCTTGGAGGTCTCTTCCAACCTTAATGATTCTATGATTCTATTTAAATGTATCTAGATCAAAAAAATACCATGTAAGAATGCAACCACTGCAGCAGTCTGCACATGCTTGTTGAAAATTTTTACACGGGTTTGATTTTTGTAAAATTTCACTTCCTCAAGACCTTACAGTAAACATCCAGACCCTCCTACATACACAGAGATACTGGCAGAGAACAGATGGAGCCCCATCCATGTGTCCAGTCTGTTCACAAGCAGTTCTCTGTAGTTGCAACCCATTCTTGTTAGCATCAATTAAAAGGGTCTGAGTTGACCTACTTGGGCTTCTAACTACCAAGATACTGCAAGAGCAGATGCTTATCACAAAGCCCTGTTTTTAGTAATACAGGAACTATAGCGATGGTGTGAAAAACTAATTCTCTTCAGACTGAAGGCCTGCGTGACCACAGTGATGTCTACGAATTCTTCTGTTACTGTGAGTTTTATGGATATGCCTTACTTTTTCCACGTGGAAACGTATAAATGGAAGTAAATGGCTTTGATCTCAAACTGTCTAAAAACCAACATTACGTTAGTGTCAAGAGTGCATACTAGGAAGGCACGGGGGGGTGGAAAAAATCTAACTCTACTATTATGATAGCTATTAACATGTGTCAGTAAGTGAGACAGGGACTGGGGTTATGCAGATACTGAAGAATTCCTCCCAGAGCATAGATTTCCACTTTGATGTCAGATCAGGCACAGAATTCACATTATATCCTATGTTATGAAATAATACCACAAATACACATAACCTGTCACTACATTCGCAAAAGAAATCCTTTCCATTCAGCTGATTTCTATTAAGTTTAAGTCACATTTTAGCAATATACATTGGAATTAATATTCAAATCAATTTTATACTTTTGTTCACAAGCCAAATGAAAGAAGTGTAGAAGAAAAATTGCACATAAACAGAAAAACTGACAAAGGCTCCT
This sequence comes from Pygoscelis adeliae, assembly GCF_000699105.1. Taxonomy (NCBI): domain Eukaryota; kingdom Metazoa; phylum Chordata; class Aves; order Sphenisciformes; family Spheniscidae; genus Pygoscelis; species Pygoscelis adeliae. The sequence continues at coordinate 1,498,799 of NW_008824896.1, read as the reverse complement.
GTTTGAATAGCAAGCTGAGAACATATTTCTTACAGCATAAAGATCAAAACATTCAATAGGGATAAACAAAAAGTAGCCTTCAGCATTAACCAGCCAATCACATTAATCTGTACTTTTGACATCAACCAAGTGAACTTAATTAAAAGGAATACTGTCTTTGGACATTATCATCTTGCTTCATTCACTTAACTGCCAAGTTCCCACTGATCTCCTTCCCAATGCACCCTCAACCATGCAGAACTGCAGGGTGTGCCATCCTGCATCATCCCTTGCCCTGGCACTTTGCAAAGGTGACACTGCACAACAAACCACAGAAACATCTGTTTCCATAACTGCTTATACATTAGCTCAGGTAAAAGATACACTGCAGTAGCATTCATGGTTGCTTCTGTGAGACTCTCCACGAAGCTTCCAAGCACAAATTTAACTTCTATAGGGTGAAAGGGGGACCATTATTGGGATGATCTTGTTGTTCAGCCAGGGAGTATGCACAAGCTGCAATTTCACCAACTCCAACAGCACTCTTCGCTACTGCACGATAGAACAAGTTGATCTGCTGTGATATACTATGCAGCATCCACCCCAGCACTAAGAAAGTATGCTGTGAAAGTGTGATGGTGTGGGTCCCCCTCCCAGCCTGACCTTTATCTCCTGTAACACTGCTCAAGCGATAACCACCAGCGGTGGTCGTAATGGATGCATCTAGTCGTGATGGCTGCATCCAGCTCAAAGTGGATTTGGGAGACATAACACAATAGCCAAGGGTTAATTTGAGCCACGCACCCATCTAACCACAGTGCTAGTCAATGTAAACTGAAATCTGTGATCAGTATGCAAATATGACTGAGTCAATCTTCTTACCCCCATAAATAATGAGCAGCCCAAGAGCCCTTTGAGCCCTCCTGCATGGCAGTGGGCTACACGACAGGATCTCCCCTTGAGTAGGGATGCCTTTCAAGGTTACTCCTCGAGGTTGAGAGGTTCCTTGCCGCAACAGATCCTCAGTAAGTGATTAATACCTCGCTAAACTTTGTAAGCTTTGCTAAGATTATGTCTTAGATTGATTGTGCACATATAATCCTTTAGACGTAAACCGTTGACCAAGTCTGGGACTAAGTTTGGATCCAGCCGCACCTAGACTCCTCTAAGGGGAGGAGTTTAGAATGCAAGGGGGTCCTCTCTGAACCTCATGACTCAACAGGAGGGTCTCCCTAACAGTTTTGTCTGACCCTGTCCTCTATGCACTAAATACTCAAGTGTACCTTGCTATTGAATCTTCTTAAACCACTGTCGCATTTACTATTAAACTTTGTTAAATTGCTATATCAATCATTATATCAATAAACATATTGCTGCTTCTCTTACAAGTGAAGGGCATCACTCCATCTGCGACAGAAAGACAACAGGGGAAGGATCACCTATTTTCTCTCTGCAGCCAAAAGAACTACTTTCCAAAAGACATGCAGATATGCACTACAGTCGAAGTGTCTTCTCACCAAAGTTGTTTTTCATAACCTCCCTGCACTTCCTTGTAACTTGGCATTCATTGACCATATGCAGACTCTAACAGAAAAAAAATTAAGTGCATGATAAGTATTCACCAGCTGTGAACAAGAGGCCATAAAGGAAGCGTCTGACACCATACATACCACATGCCTGGCCTTTACAATGACCTCTCTGCAGGAGAAAGACCTGCAGAAAGAAAGGAAATGAGTTCCTTCCTCCTCATGTCCCTGTCCTGGGTTCGTACTCAGCCCTAGAAGTTGGTAGACTCAGGAAAAACCACTTGGTGAACACCTTTACAGATGAAAAAGTCAGGCTTCCTGCTCCAGCAGAGCAGTGCTGACATGCTGCAGATAAACAAACATCATCTTGGAAAAACAGTACTTTACAGAAAGTGAAATAGGGGACTTTGACCTCTGGAACTTAGTGGGTTCTTCTCAGGGGACGTGTCCCCATCTTCACATAAGAGAGACAGTTCACTTTATTGAAATGTAAATTGAACTTGTTTATGCTCCTATGCATTACCAAGGACTGCACAGAGCCCTCCTGGAAGGGTCACCAATCCAATGCCTTTCTTACAGCTACAAGTACAATACTTAATAGTTTAATTAATGATTTCCTTGTGCTTTTTATTAACTGTTGCAGTAACAGAGATCAGATATCCTGCAAGAAGCTAGTTTCCAAGAGATCCACATGGTATATTGCCTTGAACCAGAGGTTTGGGTAGGTCAGAAGACATCCAGGAGTACTGATTTCTAAGTATCTTATGGTTCCACTCCTCCAAAACTCCTCTTAGAAATCCTTCTAAAGGCCTACATTTTCTGTGAGAAAGCAGCAAGAAAGTAATGAGCAAGAAATCAAATGACAGAAATTAAGATACATGACACTAATTTCCTGTTTTATTTAATACCCTACTTATTTATATTTCATTAAGTTAGGACTTAAATTCTTTGAAGTAAGAACTCTTCCTACAATGCATAATCTGAATACTATAAAAAATTACAAAAGCTTAATCATCACTTATTTAGTTGAATTTGTGACAAGTTATCTAAAAGATACAGAAAATGTAAAGATATTTCTAGCTAGATGAAAGAGCTTTGTTTGTCCTGCTTTTGTACTGATCTGTAGAGGATCTCATCCAAAGAATATTATCAAAAGAAACCTCCCAAACAATAAATTCAGGCCAACTCATGAAATCAGGCCATAAGACTGATTGGTCTAATAACGCCACAATTTTTTCCCCATCAGTTCCCTTTCACCAAATGTAGAAAAGAACCTCTCGCAAACAGCAGCTGTGTGGAGAAGACAAATGAACTTGGGGATACTCATTAATTTTCTTGAGTGGCAGAGAACTCCACAGAGGCTGCTCGGGCCATTCCTGACCCTTCTGCCAACCTGCATTTCCTGTGCAAGAGGCTAGTTTCTGAAGAACAGCTTAATGACTATCATTGAGCCTGCTGTGAATGATAACTAGCACCTAGCAGACTGATAGGTACTGATTCAGCTTGCTTTCTTGCAAAGAATACTGACTTTTACATCAAAGAACATTGCTGAGAGTTCAACCGTTTTACTTCCTGCTCTAACAGGGGTGGAAGTGCCACAGTGATACCAGATTTGAGGTAATAACTTTAAAATATGCAGCCTGGAAAAAATATCAACTCATCTTCTCAGACAGTTCCAAATAACAGCCTAGAAAGAAGCACAGAAGGCACTAAACTGCTTTTCATTCTTTAGGACAGACACCGTGCATTTAATTAACTTTCTAAATTTGAAATAGCAAGAAAATCAGTAATACTTCAATTTTATTCACTTTCTTGTTTTCTCCATGTTTAAAGAACTCAGTACAGTATAACAAATTTCTCCTTGCCCATTATTACAGCATGTATCCATGTATCTAAGTGAATGTATTAAGATGTTTATTTCTGTATTATCTCTTTTCAAAGAAAAGAGCAGAGGAAATTCAGGGAGCAGAGCACTGGGTTATGCCAAGGAGGTAATTTACCTTTTGTCCATCTAGGCAGTCTCTTTCCTGGACTTATTCCAGATATAAACACATCCATGCATGAAAGTCCTATTGTATTCATTCAGTTCTGGTTTCTGCTCCTTGTCTGGGACATACCTGAGTATTACCATTGCTTTGGTTGAGCCAAGTCACATACATTGTCTCCTGGGCATTTTTTTTTTCAACCTGGATTTCAAGCTATTAGTTGGCTGGTAAGTGTCCACATCAGTTCCCTACAGTAGACAGCACACTTGCATCTTGTCAGGCTATATAGGTCCTGCTTTCCCCCGCTGCGCATCTAATGTAGTTGAATCTGTTTATATAGTAGGACAGTACTCATCACGTGTTGGCTTGACAAAAGATCACTCAGCAGACTTATTACAGCAATGACAATTCTTCAATGCCTAAAGTCAAACATACACTTTATTTCTTAATGTGGGCAGGTGGAACACATAATATGTACGCTTATTTCTTGCAGGTGCAGCTTAGGTGTTTCTAGCACTTAACTGCTAGTACAGATCACACTGAATTATTTAACAGTGCTACTTGTAAGCAGATGCTAGAAATGCCTTTCAGTTGTGATGGTGATACCAGACAGGCATTAAGCATTTTTAAATGTTCAGCAAATAAGCAGGTAAAGGAAACCCATCATGCTATGGACAGAACAGTAACTACAGCATGTAAGATTTTATTCTACCTGTACATTCAGATAAAGAAATACATCAGAATAGTACGCTGACCTGCATGCTGTTCATCAATGAGCTCAATGCACAGCAGCTGGCACTTCATTACCTTAGATGGCTCCCAGTAAGACAAATGTTCAGTGTTGCCTCACTTGTTCATCTACTGCTGGAATTCATCATATGCTGAGATTACTAAACTCAAACATCTACTCATCACCAACATAAACACAAGCAAAAGCTGTAAAAGTTTCTACATACTATACACCTGTGTTGTAGAGGCGAAAGACAGTTGCAATCATTAAAAGAAGTGCTTCATTGTCTACTCTTACTTACTCACACCAGAAAACATGCAAAGCCAAGACTACCATAAAATCACATTTAGCATCACCCAAATTTCAGGGATCTGAGTTTTAAGTGTGCATTTGAAATTCTTGGAGGGGTAAGGAAACAAAAAACCCACCACAAATCAATCTCTTCAGTATGCACACTGCTTCAGTTAAAAAAAAAAAAAAAAAAATCCATGCTTATGGAATTTCCCTCATCAGTGAGAAATGTATCACTGAAAAGTTTATAGGATCATCAATGTTTCACACTCCTGGCCAATCTCTAGCCTCACACGGCTCCAATATGCTCCTCCAGGCTTCTGATATATTTCTGAAGCATCTGAAAAAGTCGCGAATGGCCTTACAAATTAATTTGATGTTTCCATATAACACCAATCTGTTGGGAGGATTTGAGCAATTCACAGTATGCAGCCACCATTTAACAAGGTCCAAAGACGAGCGTGTATTTTAAAAGTTAATCATAGCACTCAATAAACACCAATACAATCCTAGAAGGCTTGAGAGCTTGTACTCCTTGAAATTTATAAAACTGAATTCAGTGACCTTTCAGGCTACTCTGAGCAGTGTATTGCCACTCCACAAACAGGCACAAGTTTTAAATGGGATCTTCATCTAGCTGTGCTCAATATTAACGTGGCACAATTAGTGACTTAGTATAGTATGTTCTTCTTAACACAGAAAACACAACCGGGGGAAAAAGTCATCTCATTCAAGATTTCAGTCTGTATTTGTACAGCTGCTGGCACAGAAATCAGATGAATGTTCTCTTTCAGAAACAGCAGCAACAAACTGAAAGCTTTCAAAACAAGGGTTTACTACAATCCACTTAAGCATGTAAAGCAGATGCCGGGTTATTTTTAGAGCTACCAACATTTGTTCTCTGCCTTAACTCCCACTCCAGAAAGAAAATGGGGATGAAAGCAGTGTTTATTCTCTTGTGATCCAAAATTCAGATATCTATATGGAACTGACCCAACAATAATAAAGGGCTTCAATATGAATTTAATTTGACATTCTGAATTACTTACAACTACACAAAGCATGAACCCATCTCAATCTATTAACAAGACTTCAAATTTCCTTCTTCAGAATGTTAATAATGACAACCCTATAAAGCTTTTGCTTCTTACATATAGTCAAATACTTTACTCTTTTTCTGCCAAAATATAAGTCGGTCTTTTGAATACTATTCTACACCCTAACAAGCACTACAGGTTGTACATGACAATCACACACCAGAGTACCTCCAGAAATCTGACAGAAATCATTTTGTCCAAGCAAACTAAAATGACCACAAATAATACTGCATACTACCATCCTGATACTATTCAGCTTCTGCACATAGCCATTTGAAATGCTGGCAGTGGATTACTTTTTCCAAACAAAAAGAGGCACTTACTGAAGAAATCTGAATTCAGCTGCAGCTTAGCATTTCCTATGTATTTATTCTGTTCTAAGCATCTTTCATCAAAAATGAAAGAAAACACAACTCAGACTCTCAACTAAGCCTGTTTAAACTGCCTAAGAGGGTTATCTCAGACATGTTTTAAAGCTGTTAGCAATACCAGTACCAGCCAAAACGTAATTCCCAACTATTTGATAGAATCATTCTACATATATAAGCGATTTGAAACTCAATATTCTGCTGTGGCAGCAGTAAACTTCTTTACTTCTGGAAGTTTTTTTTATAGTAAAGCTAATTTGGTCACTGTGTTAAAGCTCCCAGCTGGTATACAGACATTAGGGAAGAAAATCTAAATCCCAGGAAGAGATGAATGAGGGCAGGGGGTGCTTCTCTTGCTGCCTTTGACATGCTTGAATGAGTGTCTTGATGGAAGAGTCCAGCAGAATTTAAAACTAAGTTTTCCAAACGTATGGGGGTTGATGTTTTTGCATGGCTTTTTTCCTTCAGCCTTGCTAGAAATTTAAGTTATACCCTTAGATGGCTACAGCAGAGTTAATTCAAACAGATCAATGAAGAAACACTTCATTCTGCTGTATTTTGTAATAGATGCTACATAATTGATTGCACACCTACTTATTTCACCTTGGTAAACCAACATGCTCTTCCTATAAGAAAAACTACACCCCATTAAGTAAGTGTTACAAGTCCATTTCTGACCTTTCTCTGTTTTAGAGCACTTGAAGCCAGGCAATTCCATTGAATTTTTCTTTTTTTCCATAATTCTAAGTCTTCCATCAGTTAAAGTACTAGAATTACAGCAGCAAAGTTAATGAAGCTACCCACTCTGCACAGAATATGACTCAGTATCATCAGCAAGCAGAAATCCTGTTGGAGTCACCTACAAGTAGACAAAATAGTTTTCTTTCTAAAACATTTTGAGTTCTGTCTCTTCTTACCCACAGATGGGCAGCTAGGAACCAAAGTTTCAAACCTCCTTGTGACGAAGGGCAAACAGAGAAACCTGCAGTATTTTCAAATTTTAAAAGGATTTGCTCCAAGACGAATTACTGCATTTATACATATTTTTTGGAAATTTGTTCCTGGTATGAAGCAACAGCACAGATCTAGACCTTGTTTGGTCTCACCCATGCTGTCTTTTACAGTTCTGACATTTTTTAAGTCCTTGCCTTCATAAAATCTAGCCCTTCATAAAATCGTGATTAGTTCTTAGCTTGTATTGACTGGCACTATAAAACAGATACATGACACATAATACACAGAAAACTTAGACGTACTATTCTGTTATAAAGAGATATAAAATAATCCAGATGAACACAAAAACTTTTACCAATTTATCTACAACACATATATAACTATAGTTATAGTTTCACTGAAAAAATAAGAGTAATCCACACAGCCAGCCTGTAACTTTTCTCAAAGTAGAGCTTGGCTACAAATTTTGGGGAGTGGTGTGTGCGTGTGTAGCTATTTCTGTGCTCTACTCTTTAGGAGACACTAACAACAAAACTACCTCAGGCTCCATTCACCTGTACAGCAGTTAAATCGGCAGTTACAGGAGGAGGATCAAAGCACTGCTCAGAGACACACAGCACAAGGCAGTCTCGCAAAATGAGCACTAGTGCTGTTTGTTTTAAAATGGCAATGGGAGTCACCAGGGAAGAACTACATAAGGTTCTGTCAGCCTCCAAGTGGTTTTAACAGGCATGAATAAAATACAAAAGTTACTAAGAGAGACAGCTCACAAGATAAAGAAAATATAAACCATGACAGAGTAAGTTTAACATGCAGTTTACTCGTTACCTTGCACTGTAAGGAAGACTGATGCTGTGGTAGATCCACCTTCATTAGAAGCAATGCAGTTGTACTTGCCAGCATCCGTGAGCTTTACAGTCTTCACCTCTAAAGACAGGTTGCTCATCATCCTTATTCGCAGGGGCTCCTTAAGCCTCACATCCCTGCCATTTCTCTGCCAGGTGAGATTGTAACGCACTGTGCTTAAAGTTAGGCAGGTCAAGATGGCCCCTTCACCAGGGACAACCGTGACATTATTAGGGACCTGAATCATGGGTGGAGGCTCTGCATAAGAACAACAGAATAAAGAACAAACTTATAAGAGAAAAAGATTTGAGAACCTTTGCTTCATTTGTGGATTCTTGATAAACAACTTCAAGTAAACTTTAGTGTTAAAAAAAGAAGTAATATTGGTTTAACATTTAGTTTCATTTCACATTGCTGAAGCCATGAAACAGAAGCCAGGGCAGCGTCCTCATTACCTGATGCTAAGCTACCTGACAGGAGCTTACATCACAATAACACACCTGATTTAGGACAAAACTATTGTATCATGTAGGATGAAAGACCACATCATGTGTGAGAGAGCACTGTGTTCTTTGAGTTTATCATGCACTGGGGTAAGCCAACAAGAGGTCGGAGCGCCACAGCAACAGAAGAGATGACCGCCACCAGGTCTCAGAGCCTTATCTCTGACTGAGGTGTGACTACACATGGTGGAATCTGAGCTATGCACTACATTTTTACAGGCTTGTATATGAAAAAAACATGTTACTAGCAAGCTCTTCTAATAGCAACAATGAAGCCAAGTCAACAGCTGCTCTATGCACCATTATTAAGTTCTTTTCATGACTGTTTCTAGAAGGGAATATGGAAGGAGAGAGCATCTGTTCCCATAAGTTTATCTGATCAAGGACCTTGTCAAATGGGATAAGGAAAAGGGGAGGTAATAAACACAGTATACAGAGACACAGATCTGACAGACGAACAATAGCACAGACAATGACAAGAAACAAACTTCATCATGCTAACTGATGGGCTTTCGAGAAGCTACGAGCATCATTTCAAAGAGGAGCCAACCTGGACTTTGCAACTGATAAGGACACAAACCTGGGGGTCCCAGATATGGCGGGGGAGGAAGGGAGGCAGAAGCTGTTGAACTATGCAAACTGATAAAGGAATATGCCGGGGAAGTGAATCAGGGAGGAGCAATGGAATGAGTAGGCAGAAAGGGGCATAAAAGGGGCCTATTGCATGTAAAACATCGCCAGTCAGTACTCTTGTCCAACTGAGCCCTGCTCCTGATCACTCACCACAGTCTGTCCTGTCATCTTATTAAATCTTTTTCTAACTCTCTCTCTGTGTAATCTCACTCCCTATCCCTTCTGTGCATGTCCTGCAAGGACTAGGTGCCAGCTACTGTGGGGACCAGTGTGAGTGGACAGGGTGCCAGCTACTGCAGTCAGACCAGGGGGTGTAGGCACCCTGGGCCTGTGGTGTCAGCTACTGGAGGGGCTGCATTCTGAGTACCAGCTACTGGAGCAGGCAAGGATCTCGGACAATTTTGTACTTTCCCCAAACCATGTGCACGTAAAGGGTGTGCGTGCAGTTTGTTAGCAAATTTCAAGCTGGAACAGCTGGCAAGAAGCAGGTTAAGAGGGCCCAGGACCTTGGCAGGGATACTGTGGGGACAGAGGGCCCCTGCCAATACTCAAGGGATCTGCAAACGTGCACATGGCTCTAGAGCACAGTGCGTATGTGCTCTCACTAGTGAGCTTCAATCCTTACCAGCCAGGGAGGAGGAGGGGAGTTGGCTGTCCCATACTTTATGCAAGTCCTGTGTGTAGCTGCTGTTGAAGGCAGCACCTTGTCTGTGGCAGTCTGTGGAGCCAACTGTGTCAGTGTCCTCTGTGTGTCTGTGACACATGCTCAGCTTCATTACTGACAAATTTGCAAACAAGAAAGCAGTAGCAGTGTCCATGGGTCTGCAACAGAGACCCTCAGGTCGCTGGGCACATGGGGCTGAGCTCCAGCAACCAGGCAGGAGGAATTCCTAGGCTGGAGCTGCAGCAACTTACAACATCCCTTAATAGTTTCCACTCAAATCTTAGGTAATTTCATTATCTTTTCCTTCCTATCTGTACATATTTTATGTTGTAACTTCCACTATTTGTTATTATTTGCTTTCCACTCTACTCATCTGTATACTATCACACTCCTGAAAGAAAGCAGCTGCAATAATTTTGTACCGGAATTAAACTTTGAAACCACAGATGCTTAAAATAGAAGCAGTCATCCTGATCCTTCTTGATATATCACTGATAAAGGAGGCAACATTTAAATGTTAGAGAAAGAAAATACACTATGTATCACTTTATGCATTCCCATTAAAAACACATATATATTCCATTTGTTTTTCCCCAGCCTGGTTCTTGAAAAAAGAAAGATCTGCAATGAATAATATTCTGAGTGGGATGCTTTAGCAGAAATAAGACAGCTGTAAGAGCAAGACCAAATCTTTATCAGTACACACCAAAAAACAATTATCCTAAGAAAAGCAAGGATAACAGGGAATAAAAAAAAAGTCTGTATTTATTAAGGGTGAAAGTTACTCCTAAGCTCAGAGCCAACCATAACTCCTCCTCACTTAAGTCTCATGTGGGGTCTCAGATGAGGTTCACAAGCTTTATGCTAGATCTCTGCATAGAAATGAATCACTCATACACTCTGCAGGCTGGGTGTGCAGCTCTCCTTCCCTATAAACACTGTCCCTAACAGCAATCACCCTCATTACCAAAGCTGTGTATGTTAACATATGCAGAGGAGAGTCAAGAAAAGCTAGACTTGCTTACTGAGAATGGAGTTTCTCCCCTGCACTTTAGGTTTTGGTTTGTTTGGGAGAAACGACAAATCTTCTAATGCTTTCCATGGGCATATCACCAAGTATGTAACTTAAAGAAACTTAGAAAAGAGAGAAATGAAGGCCAGTACAGGACTAAAATCCCCATCTTTTGAATGTCAGTCCAGTGGGGCATGACATCTTTTGGATTACACCAGCCTCTTACCACAATAGTGCAAATACATAGCAATCCCCCAGCCAAACTGTAAGCTGAATCCCCTGTATTCAGAGCGCTTCAGTTAAGGTGCCTGCACAAGCTAACAAGCCATTTGACATTTTAAAGATTTAATACTAGTAAGACAAAGTCAAACTCAAGTGTTTGTTTTTTCTGAAACTAGAAAATGTTGACATAGTTCCAATACCTTTTACACCACAGTTGACAAAATGGATTATCTGTGATACACTGTCTGTCAGCTGGGCAAACTAAGAATACTTGAAAAGATTGTTTACTTTGCTTAAAGAAGAAATTTCAAGTAATTTTCTTTCAAATATTTGTACACAAGGATTTCAAAGCATCTCCCTCACATTAATCCTCTGCATGTCTCAGAACAGAACTAATTGCTCATGTTTACATAGTGAGTCAGTCTCAGTCGATCTGTCAGTACTCTGTAAATTAGAGGATATGTGAATTTTTCCCCTCATCACTCTTGACTTTCAAGTGCTACCAATATCACAAGAAAAAAGTTAGGATTCTCTTTCAGTTTTCTCTGTGAGGAGGAGGATGGTTGCAACTTCCAGACCAAGAATCTTTTATGTCCACAATTTCTGGGGCAGAATATAACAGCTTCTTGTCCTCCAAAACATGGTTTGAAACAAGCATGTGGGAATACCCTATCCACCTGAAGGATTTTCATAGCCAAAATATAAAAAAGTGCTCTAGACCTAGGACGTGGGTAAGTATTGATGTTACTGTTCTATTCTACTCAGGTACTTTGTGTGACTAAAAGGATGTTCCTCTCCTCAAATTTACCACTTGGTGTAAGAGGGCTGTTTCTCTACAAACTTTGCCTTGCATGGAATCAATATCACACTGATTTCTTTGGATTTGCTCATACTGCAGTGAGAGGAACATCTTTGCCTGGAAAAGAGAAGGTGAAGGGATATATAGTCACCCTCTTCAACTACTGAGTGGGTTGTTTTAGAGAATACAGAGTTAGAGTCTTCTCAGCGCACACACACACAAAAAAAGGATGAGAGTCTGGTCATAATACGCAGCAGGGGAAATTCTGACTAGACATGCGAAGTATTTTCCTAGTGGGGGTAGTTAAACACTGAAGGCTGCCCATAGAACTTATGAAATCTCTATCCTTGGGGACATTCAAAGTTTGATTGGACAAGTTCCTGAGAAATGCAATCAAGCTTGGAAGTTAATTCTGCTTGGAGCTGTGAGTTGGACTAGGTAACTTCCAAAGGTCCTTCCAGCCTGAATTGTTTTGTGATTTTATGATTCATAATCCAGGTTAACTAACCTGAATTAGCTACTACAAGAGATAAAAGACAAGACAACTTCGATTTCAAGCAGTTATATGAAACCCTGAGGCTGAATTCAAACTGCTGTTCTGAGCTCTACTATCCTCACTGCCACTGTAAATTAATTGACTCAGCTCCAGTGTTTTCCCCCAGTCAAGAGCAACAACTTACACTTCTGCATGACAGATGTCTGACCAACACAAACAGAAGGCTATATAGAATGGATTTTTGTTTCAAAACAGAAATTATTTTTCCCTTTCCCTCAGACTGCATTGCAATGGTGAAAAATTAAGTGACAAAATTTGCTATAGTATGAACAGGGTTTTCATCCACCCACATGCATAAATAAGCTTTTCTTAATTTTTCCTGCAGGTCATCTTCCTGCAGAAGACCTCTACTGTCTGCTGAAGCAGTTCAAGACCGTGCCTGTTTTTATGTTTTCTCCATCTGTGTTTGGGGTTCATCTTGGTTTACAGTTACTTAAACTAAATTCCTCTGATAGAGTAAAAGGATTAACTTGGTGAAGTAAAGCATGTTGTTTTACCTTGGGAAACATTTCTAGCTGATCTGCAATTGAAACTCTCAACATCGTAATCTGCAGGCAATAACCAACGTCCAAGTGTCCCAGCGGTCAGATTGACAGGTACACAAGCAGCACAGCTTTACATTTGCCTTCACAGAAGGCCAACTATACCCTCTCCCTTTCTCCCATTTTTATGTCCAAAGCTTGACCAGGATGACGCTATTCACTTTTCAGGAAGGATTCTCTTATCACAACTAACTTTTAGTAATAATTAATGGGTCAACCATTTAGCGCCCCAAGTCTGAATAGATCATTAATTTACATAGGAAAATTCCCTCTCCCTGAGCAAGTGGAATATCAGTGCTTTATGCTTTGAAACTGCTTTAACACGTAAGGCACACCAACTCATACTAAACGGATGATCAGATTTATAACTAGTTGTCCTTTAAATTGAGATTTTTATGAAGTTAGGAAAATTATAAATTAAATAAAACAAAAGACAGTGATTAAAATTATCTATTGGACAGATAATGATTGCTAGCCATTTTGGGGCTAGCAATCAAATACTACTGTTTATTCAAAATTATCTTTGTGATTAGCTCAATTTATTCCTCATTTAATTTTACTTCCTTCATCCTAGTTATTCACTTTTAAAAAATTCAAGGTAATAGATGAGAAAAGATTTCCAACAATTTACTGAATCTTGTTTAAAAAAAAAAGGCAGAAAACTTTTGAATGCAGCTTTCATAATTCCTCATCTATCAAATAACACATACAATCAAGTAAATATAAAATTGCTACAGCTTGAAATAAAAATGAGAACAATTGAAATCTGAGATTTCAATTTCTGCTTCTACAGGCCATATCTATTCTGCAAGTCCAACTGACAGTGGGAACTAATTAAAACAAATCAAATGTTAATATCTAAAACAGGTGTGCTGAATAAACATCAGAACACTTGTATACATGGGTGAGAAAAAACACATTAATTAAAAATATACTTAGAACTGGAAATGTATTTTATTGTCCCCAAGTGCCATTGCTCTCTGTTAAATGTTCCAGCACAATGTATTACCATGCTTCAGCGTCAAAGGATGGACTACTACCCACCTGATACATCCAGAAACGTCTGTGCACGTCCAGCTCCTGCACTGCTAGTTGCCATACATTCGTAAAAGCCTTCATCAGACAAGGAGACCTTGGCAATTTCCCAACTCATACTAGATGATTCTCTGGGGGAAAAAAGGGCATACTCACTAATCATTCCTAAATTATTCCTAAAGGAATCAAGAGGTACAAGAACTTGGTTTCCTGACTACAGACATAGGAGATTTTCACAACAATTAAGAGGAAAAACAGACCCTCTGATGAATCAAATTGGATCTAGCTTTATGAATTTTATTTAAAGAAACTATATATACACTGTCAGGCTTTTTATAAGTGTTAAGAAGTGTAAGTTCCTGCAGAATGTCTCATTTGCACATCTACAAATATGCTTTTAACATATGTCAACAGTTGTCACACAATAACTAAACCCACTGTATTTGCAGTCATTCACTCAGCTGCTCGTACTCTATTGATATATTTACTACCTGAGAAAATACCTTTCCTTAATACCAACAAGTTTCTATGTAGAGCCAGTATGTGGTACCAAACCTGTGGCTCTTACTAGCATGAGTAACAAGGGTTCATCCTCTCAGCATGAGCTCTTCAAATTCCCAGGTACAGGTAGGGGCTACACATAAAGGAGGCCCTGTCCTTTGCCAGATATAATCTACTTTCCCCCCTCCATATGCAAATCCACTATTAGGTTCATATAGTGGAGGGGGCAACATCTACCCTACTAGAAGATGACTACATCCAGGCAGCTCTCTTTGTACTTTTTAAACTGCAGGGACTACCTCCATGCCAAACATTTACAGTCCAGCAAAATGTGAAGTACCCGTATGAAGATGATGCCAACTTCTGCTCTGCCGGCTGCACCTCTAAACCTATGACTGGCAATAACTATAATAGTCCAATATTCTGTACATTGATTGCCCAGCCATACAAAAATTAAACAGTGCAACACATACAGAGACAGAATTGATGGATTCAGGACTGAAAGTTGAGGGTGGGGTACAGAGGAGATGTGAGCAAGAGAATATAAGAGGAATCCAGATAAATACTTGGAGTTTTTCTATAAATCGCAGCAAGGGCAAAGCTGATAGGCAATAATACCATATATATATATCACATGCAATGTTAAAGTCAAGAGGAGAATAAAAGTGTAACTACATTGACTGGTGGTTACATGTGCTTAAGAACAAACACTCTTACAGCTTCTCAAGATTCAAAACCACATTTTATACAACGAATGGTGCAGACACACAGATGATGACATAAATGAGCAAAACAGTGGTTCTTATGCAGTATCCCAGTGCTCCCTGTGGCCTGTTGTTACTGGCATATAAACAAAGCTGATGAGTGCTAAAATATCCATGATAGCTTTGGCAAGTAATTGCCACATTATGGGAAAAAACTAAATTAGTGAACCCTTTGTCTCTTTTGTTTGTCTGAATAGATTGATTTATCAATCCCTAAAGGATACAGGAAGAACAAGAGAAAGACTTGGAATATGTGTGAAAGTACAATGCTGTAGCAACTACACCACAAATGAAAACAGTATATAGTGACCTTAAATGGCTTCCTACTTACTCTCTCTTACATCGTGCTTATTCTAGATAACCTAATATATCATATATAAAATCTATGACATTTTACAGTGCAATGCTGGCAAATGGAAATGGCAGTTAGCTGCCAACTCTAAAGAATAAGGTAGTGTTTCTTCCGAGTGAAAATTGAGAAACTTCTCTTTTTCATGGAAAGTATGTTAAAAGTGAAGTTATGCAATCCTATTTTTCTTCATTCCTGACTTTTGCTATACACCACATGTTAAACATGGAAGCCTTGAGAACAGAAGCATAAAAGGAAATGTATTCAGAGAGGAAAAGCTTGGCAGACAGAGACCTGCGGTGGTCTATTAAAAAAAAAATTAAATACAACAATGGCAGCAATTAATAATACACACCTCAAGGCATCTGCTGCACACTTTGGCACTGACTCTAAAAAGCAGTAACTGCACACAACTCTTTGCAACATGTGTTACCAGGATAACTCTGCACCTTTCAGCATCAAGTCATTTATTTACCCAAATCATTTTACAATATATGCAATTTGCTGATCAAGCTACTTATCTAGTCAGTTTGGAAAATACAAACATACTCCCTTAGCCAAGTTGCAAAATCCAAAGACCAAATCACATCCTGGTTATTAGTTACTGTAGAAACCCTGGCAGAGAGCACAGTGATACTCACGTTATTGGTCACACAAACCACCACACACTATATCACATTTTCACTTAGAAAGTTACCAGCAGCAGGCTGTGGCTGACACAAATGAACAAAAACCCAAGATTCACTCGTACCGCACTAGTTAACACATAGCTTGGAGGCTTCTATTCTGCATGGTTTAGCAAATCAGATACTAGACTTGACTAACAACCACAAATATCAGTTGATTCAGTGATTTTTTTTTTATTATTATTATTTGTTAACTAAATGGATTGCCCTTATCGGAATTTCACACATTATTTTTGCAGTTTCTGTCCTTTGCAGGGTTGGTGGGATCTGCCATTTATAATACAGAATGAATTTTAAAGACACATTAGTGCTCAGTTCCCACTGATTTCCCACTGGAATGAGGTGCTTAACTACTGTTCTTGGTCTCTTAAATCAGACTTGTCAGAAATATACTAGGATATTAATCAAAATCCAAGTTTTCTTACTAGATGACCACAGGATGCAGAAATCTAGAAAAACAAAGCTGTTGCAATTTTAGAGAAATTTCTTTTTCTTACACATTACTCATTTAAAATTAAGAATTATTATTACAGCTGATAGTACCTCTGGAATCAAAGTTTAAAAAATTTTCAAAGTACATTTACTTCAAGAACTCTTAACCTGTATTTATTCTAATGGTACTTTCACATAGACAACTATCATGCTAGAACTATAATATTCAACTTATAAACCATTTACTTTTTGAAATAAGTATTAAAAAAAAATTGAGTAAAGATGACATCTTGTCACCAAAACAAAACTCATTCAAACTCATTCAATGCAGAACAATAATACAGCTCAAATCTGCATTAAACTAGTAAGCTGGACAAATCTTGTATGGAACTTCACTACTAATAAAATGCAGACAAGCCAAGCCGAATTAGATCCTATTTAACTGTGATCAATAATATTTGGCTTGAGATATATTTTGTTACATTAACTTGGATGATCTGTTCATTCATCTGGTTTGTAATACGAAAATGAAAAACGCAGCCCAATCAAAGGTGCTGGATATGTGAAAAGCAAGGAGTAGGAGTGTGTGGTTTGATAACTAAAGAATGGAAAAAATTACATAGCTGCTAAAGTATGTGCCAGGGTTGACTAAATGTAAATGGCACCTCATTAAAGAAAGAAAGAAAAAAAAAAAGAGCTGCAGCATTTCACATTGCCAACAGTGTACAAGGGAGCTTCAGAATTTATTTATTTTGGTAGTCATGTACTTGCTATTGAGTGCTAGAACTCAGCCTTCAGTCTTCTCCTGAAATGCTTGAGGCTTTACAAGAGGCTAACAGAGGCTGCCGACGCTGATTTCTAGTACATACTTCCCTTTTGTTTTCAACTACCAGAATTACAAGATGGACTTTATGAGTACTTTAATTTGTTTGTAATTTTTTTTTATTCTTATCTCATTCTGCAGAGAAAGAGCATGCAATCCATTTTCTATGCAGAAATCTGAAGAGCCTTCTGATATATTCAGTATAAGTTTTCCTATTTTGAGAGATTTTCTGAAAAGGAAAGTTTTCTAGGGTAGATCATAGGACATACTTCTAGGGCATCCATGAAAGGCCATTAAAAATAACGCAAATTAATGTGTGTTACATAATCATCTAATGTATCACTGGGGGGAGGGGGGAAGGGGTGTGTTCCAGGAAAAAAACTAGTTACCAATCTACTTTACATAACTTTTAAAAAAATGTAAATTAAAAGCATTCACCTTCTAGACTTTTAGACCAGTTTATCATAATTTAAGAGCATACATTTGAGGAGGATTTTGGCCAGAACCATATAATCTCATCATCTACACAGAGCGTACACCCTCCCCAAACATGCATATATTATAAATCTCTCCATAGAATATAGCCTCCCTAATGAATATCACCAAAAATAACAGAATGGAAGTAATAGGATATAAGCAGTATATAATAGTAAATAATAAATAGAAATCATAGGCTATAAATAGGAAATAAAACAGTACTGGAAAAAAAAAGTCACTACTTACTTGAAGAACTGATCCACTCCTAGTTTTACTCCATTTTTAGTAAAACGCTGAGTAAAAGGTATAAGACTTTCTACGTGGCAAGGAACAGACCCTGGCTGTAAGTAATATCCTGGAGTCTTGGTGGGCATTGTAACTTTTGGAGCATCTGAAGAAACCAAATATTCCCCAAAAGATTATTAACAGCTACTAACATATATCCTATCTTTTCCTTTTAATGAAAGCAAATTCAATTTCTGGTAAAGTTATACTGAGTAGATAATAACATTAACTTGTCCATCACAATCTAGAGATAGAACTTTGGAAGGAAACAGTACAGAAAGTGCTTGTGTAATTTAGAAGAAGATATTAGATGTCAATTTTAACTGATTCAGATATGACAAATGTACATTCAATTCAAGTTAAAATCTCTTACCAGGAGTAATACTAGAAAATGAAACACTCGAAACTCTCTGAAAAAGATAATCATCCTTGTCATAGCCCATTATTTTAACAAAAAAGGCTTCATCTGGTGGAATGAAGTCAGAAATATTCCACAGTCCGTAGGGCTTTCTGTCAGGATAGTATTTCACAGGCAAAGTCTTAAGAAGTTCTCCTGTAATACTCAGAAGTTCCAGTCGGTCTACTCTAGCTGGAAGAAAGATCCCTGTGGTATTTAGCAGCACGAAAGTAGGAATCCCTAGAAAAACAGAAATATGCTATTTTAAGTGCTAAAAAAAATAATTAAAAAAGGAAAGGTTAAATTCCATATGTATGGCCCACTACCCCATGAATGCACCATTCAGTTCCAACCTTTACTTACTAAGTAGCAAAAAACTAAGTTGTGCAAAGCTGTGCTCTGCTTATTAGCTGTCAGGAGACACAGCACTGATTAGGGTTTAAATTACCAATTTCTAACAGGTGTTTCTGAAATAGCAGCCTCTTTATTAACTCCTCACCATGCTCTAGAGCCAAAGGCTTTTTCTGAAGCTCCAAAAGGAACAGAAACAGAGTTGCAATTTTGAGGCATTTCATAGCTAAAAAAAAAATCTGGATTTGTGGGACATAAAAAAACAAGCTAATACAAAAAAATACCATAGTGTGATAAAACAAGAACATTGGTTGCTCTCACACATTCTAGGCCCAAGAACCAACCAACAGTGGCCCCAGATTTATCACAAAGTTCACCAGAGAGATCGTGATAAAATTCTACTTGCTTTCGGGGGCCCAAAACCAGTTATTGTTTAGCATGGAATAAAACGGAAACGAACCTTGCACTGGTCTGCTGGATGTTTTTTTAAAGTCTAATGTTGACTTCCTAGAAAACCCAGCTCGAAAGTCAATAGTGCTGAGACCTGTGATCCGAACAGAGTGCCTTCCACTGCTCGAGGTCTGAAAAAGCAACAGAGTGAAAGACCATGTGCATAATTAGCATTTCAGAAATTGCAAAGTTTCTGATCCATCCACTGAGTTCAGTAGATAGACTTCAGCTTTCATTAAAAACAAGACAGAAAGGCGGCTTATGTCAAAATTTGTAAGTAAAAACGCCTCTAATACAGCTTTACTTTTAGATACTGGACACTACAATTGCAGTATCAGCAAAAAGAGCCAATTTGTGTCTGAGGTAAATCACACAAGATCAACAACTACTTGTCACATGCCAGTGACTGCAACGGGAGACTGTCTGGAAGTTAGCATTTTGACCATTATAAAGTATATTACAAAATAGTAAATGAAACAGAAGTCAACAGAAAAAAAAAATAGTGTAAAATTTTTGCTGATAATATATATAAACAATTTATTTCCAGTGCTACAATAATTTATCTTACCTTTTTATTTATTAGTAAGTTCCCTTCTTAAATATACACAAAACTAATTTTACCCATGAGCCATATGCAAACATCATAGGCACTGCATATCATGAAACAAGTGGCAAGTACAGACCAACCTCAATCAATACTGTATATTAAAGGTTCTTCTCTTTCCCAGCCAAGGTCTTAGTTGGAAAGCAGAGGATGCAGAAGTACCTCTCACCTCTATTCTCCACTACCCACACCCCCACCTTGTCTCTTCTGGTTGAATCAGCAAAAAAACAAATCACAAACAACCCCCACCCATCCACCCACCCTTGAAAAGCCTTAGCTTTATGTTGCTTGAGGGTACAGTAGCTTTTATGCAAGTCCTCAATCCTACAGTAGTTTTGTTTTTCTTCTTCAAGTTACTTTCTATCATTCAATGCTGAGAAAGAAAAGGACAACTGCTACTTGCCAAGAGTGCACAAGAACCCAGGGCTTTTTGTCCTCACCTACTTCCACAACATTCAGGTGTTAGGAAAAAACAAAACAAAAAAACCCCACCACTGCACTGAGCATGGAGGTAGATTTTTACAGACTTAACAATAACAAACCCATGGACAATTTCAACCACAACAGCAGGAAAGAATAAAGATTCAAAACGCTGTGAAGAGTGCTATCTAAGCCATATTATCCCAAGATCAAATCCACAGTTAGTAGAACCTACTCCAAGTTTTTGTTCAGGGAGACAATACAGCACACGAGACTTTCAGTGTGAAAGAAAATCAGTATTAAAATGAAGTAATTCCACTGAGCTTTATCTATCTAGAGAGTATTATCTGATCCATTCTTAAATACATAATTCCTTCAGTTTAGTAACCACCTCTGATAAAGCTGCATGTGAATATTAAATTAAACAATTGTTTATTATAACTAACTGCCTAGGGACAGCCGTTTAGATGCTATGACAAACTAATGTCTATCTATTTGCTTCTACTTGGTTAGCCTTTCACCTCAGAAAAATCACTGCTAAAGCTTTTTTTATATAAACCAGCTGTTGACAATACAAAGAAATATTTAAGTGTGCCAAACAACCCATGTTATCAAGCGTTAATTGGCAGTTAAAATTTCATTAGACAAACTCAGTGACAGTTTTCTTTTTATAGCTTTATGCATCTGTATAAGGAATTTATGGTGTGAATAAACTTTTCACAAAGTTAGTTGTTTGGTTTTTTTAAGTCTTTAGTCACAGCCTTAAAGTCTCAGTGCAAACAAGCCAGTGACTAAAGCTGAGTAAACGATCTATAGAAAAATACATTTCTCTTTATGAATTGTTCAGACCTTTGGATACATGTGAATTTTTAAGGCTAGAATAACCTTACAAAGTTTTACCATTTACTAGTAATAAATGCATCTATCACTGTCATGCCTAGGAGCTGGCAGTCTTATGCAAACACCTAAGAATAAACTTCATCCCAAAGGACTGCTTTCCAATTACTGTCTTTGTCAAGTCTCTTTTCATTATTTCTAGTTTAGCATGGATCACTGGTATTGTATATTAGTGTTCCTCCTCCCAGACTGGATGAGTATGATAAAAAGAGCAAACACATTGTCACAGATGTCAGGAAAAAATGCCTTCCTGTCTTGCAAACAACAAAAAATAAAATTGCCCAAAATGCATGTATCTATAAAAATATGTATGAAAAAAAGCATGGGTTTTTGTAAAACAAACTCTTAATTTTCATAAAACAGAAAAACCAAGCTACAATGGCTAAATAAATTTTTAATTGCATGCTTATATATTTACAGTGATGGAAATAGGCAGCTGACTTAGGCTTTAAGGAACATGCTCGTTCAGTAGACATTACTCTGGACTGGTTTGTCATTACACTCCATTGAACCAGCTGCATTTGGCTATACAGGTGTAAGGGAATAACAACAACAGCAGTCATTAAAGACCTGTCTTGATCACAAGAACAGCCAAGTTTTTCTGCTGATTTCTCATGCTTTTCTCAATCATGCAGATGATCATTTAACTCTAAGCAGCAGGGAAGTTTTTGTGGCATTGCTCAGCTGAAAAAGCTATGGCCTATTGATTAACGATAGAACAAAACAGCAGCTGATGGCTTCTCACTCCTGTCTCTCCCCCACTGGACTCACCTCCATCACTCACTTGCCTTTTCAACTGAAAACACACAGGCAGGCAAGGCCTTTAAGGAGTAATTAGATACAACTGCCTTCTAATGCTGCTGTCCTGGAGCTTGCAGATAACTGTTATTTGCAAGATGTTGGATGCCTCCCAAACTGCTTCAAACAGTCTTTTAAGTGGAGTCCATAGGACAGGTCTTTGTGGAAGGGATTTAGCAAAAGCAGACTGATGCTCCCTCTTCTATTAAAGAGTCATACTGTTCCTGTTAAGGCCCATCTCTTGGTAGGTATCTCAGCAGTAGGACCAGCAGGTAAATTTAGTCTCACAGCTAGCTCAGAGATGCAGAAAACACATGCAACAGCAAGACCTTCTTTCTGAAGAAGCATGC
Organism: Pygoscelis adeliae; assembly: GCF_000699105.1. Taxonomy (NCBI): domain Eukaryota; kingdom Metazoa; phylum Chordata; class Aves; order Sphenisciformes; family Spheniscidae; genus Pygoscelis; species Pygoscelis adeliae. The sequence goes on along the minus strand of NW_008824896.1, from coordinate 1,476,473 downwards.
TTCCTTCTGCACAAAACCTGTATGGTTTGCTGATACGCTATAGAGGGAGGAGCCACGTTTATCTCATGGCATTGCTCTTTGAAAAGACTCCTGTCACCTTGTAAACCGAAAGTACTATAGCAGACCTGGAAGGAAAACTTTTTTATAAAATACACATACATGCACAGATTTGATGTCCTCATACGGAAGTACCTGAAGGCAACTGGAGGCCGCCTGCAGCACAGGAGGCAGCCGGATTGCATACTGTGCATTTTATATTACTCAAACCTGTGCTTTAAAGACTTCACTGAGCACCGAAACTGCTCTAACACTTGTTTGTGGATTAAGATGGGATCGTCTTGGACTGATCATTCTCCAGTTGATTTAGTAGCTGCCAATACCATTTAGCTCACCGTGATTTGTTATCATACTAAAATGACAACTTTTTGCACTTCTAGGTGACAAGTACCTATATAAGCTGTTTGCACAAACCTAATTAAGACGTGGTTTGCTCATAAAAGTTAAATTAATTAAAATATTTCAACTATATTTAAGAGAATTTTTACTTTTTTTTTTTAACCCAAAATACACAAATTTGAATGTTTTCTTCTCCATAGAATTGGAGACAGCATTATGCTGATCTTAGAAAAACAAAACCAAAAAACTTAAAAACCCTCACTGCAGGGGCACCCTGATGCTTTGGCCAGGACTGGTTTGCTGAGCATGCTGGCCTACTTCCAGCTGAGCCACTTGGCAGTTTGCACCATGCTGAGTGCCAGCCTCGGCTTCAGGAGAACTTATCGGCTCTGAAGGGTGTTACGCATTGAGCCTGTAAGAGTGGCAAGCTCCTCTCAGCAATTCCTGGAATCCAGAAATTTGGGCAACACAGTGCAGGCAAACACAAGTGGTTCCACGTGGCTCAGCCCACATCCAAAAAGGCCTCGGCTTAGCAACAGCCATGCAGGGCCAGGGAGAGATCACACAGGGCTTTGCCTTTTTCTGCACTCTGTTTTCTCTGTTGCAGGGCATTGAATGTTTACTAGACTGCATGCTTAACCTAAAAGACTCCAGCAAGTACAGAGTTGAATACTAAGGCACTGACTGTAGGAGGAGTTCTCTCAGTACCCAATATGTTTGATGTTACTAAGTCCAGCAGGACCCAAACAAACTTTTTTTTCCCCCCATGGACCATGAGGGTGTGTCTGTACCAGGTTTTTCTGCATTTCTGGTTCTGGAAGCATAGACAGACATTCAAACAATTCTCCATAGAGCTGCTGAGCTCAACATGCTTCTCTAGTTCCAGTTCTGCAGTGGTTTCAAGTTCCCAGTGCTGTATGTGAATTAATAATCCTTTTCAAACTACCTCTGCGCATATGGCACAGACAATACATAGCATGCATCCATTCAGCACACCTCATTGTGAACTCAGCTATAACGGTATCTTACACAGGTGACTTCCCCTCCAAAAATGACAATATAGTATTTACGCTTCTAGAACGGAATAGTTAAGTTGGAAGGGACCTATACCAGTATGATTGTTTCCACATCAATTTAGGAAAGCTGGGATCACACTGCTTTACCTACGTAAAGAAGTATACAACAATAAGACAAAGCATGAGTCAGTTTAGGCCACAATTACATAACACAGTTGAGAAGATGATGTAAAAACTTCCAGTTCATTATACCTCCCTTCCTCTCCCCCACTCTAAGCCCATATGTCACAACATGCTGCCCCCTACAAACCAGCTCAAGGTATAGATTCGACTTTATTTGTTTGAAGATAATCTGTCCGCAAAACATAGTTAAATAGTGTGATTTCTACATAAACAGTTAGGCCTTGCACAGATTTTAAGGTGTGGTAGTGGGGTGTCATTTGTTAGCTAACACATTTCAAGTGTTTTGAAACATCAGCATCTACCCATAAAAACAATGTTGGGGCTCGTTCTTAAGTTTATATAAATACTATCTTATCCATAACATAATCCTTACAGTTTTAACATTCCATCCACATTTGGTGCAATTACATTTTGAACAGTTGATTAAAATGACGTAATGAACACATTATAAAACCAGATGACGAATACATGTTTCCCTAAGTCTAGCCAAGTCCTAAGCTTCATCTTCCAGTTTACCACATTACAGTAAGAGTGCTCTTATTCATCCCTTTTCCCTATTATGGTTGCAGGTAAGCAATTGTTGGCCTGATATACTGTGTTAACTTGAATCTCTGCTAAATTAGGGGTTAAGGCTAGTCTAAGCAATCCACTTTCTGTTCCTGATTTACACTATTTTATACATACATTTATTGATCTATAAACGGTAAAGATTTCAGCTACACTGGCTTCAATTCACAGCTCACAGCTCTTTGTGCAGCAACAGGTCATAAGTGCTCTTGGAGGTTATTGCATTTACACGTCTTGTTCACCACATGCCTCACAACCATAATATGGCACTCACAGGGACATGTGGCCAAGAGCAAACATTTAAACTAGCACTGTCACCCAGAGAAAATCCCACAGAACCGTAGTTCTAAGTGGCCCTTTCATCACTAAGACATTTTGTTCTTTTATTTCAGAAGCAAGTATGTTAATGTATCATTACCTAGGAGCTGGTTGCTTGCTACAGCTCTCAGAACCAGCAGGTATGATTGCTCTTCATCTGTTTCAGTGCACATTGATCACGCTCAGTGTAAGGAGCCTTCAGCCAAACACTCAGGGAACTTTCCTACAGACTGTTGTGAGAGCAGCAACCTTTGGCACAGAGAGCTTGATCAAGGCGTCACATTAAGTTGCTACAGTCAGTTCCAAGACCACCATTTCAGCAGAGTCTTAGTGATCCTTTCTTGTTTGGTTATTACTACTAATCATGTTGATCTTAACTTCTTAACATTTCCAAATCCTTTAGGGATCATTCTGTAACTGCATGTGCTAGGATAGCACTCACATGAACAAATTTATTTACATACTGTAGTACTTAAATAATTTACTGATAAAGAGTTTGAATTAAATGTGTATTTATTGACTTTGTGAACCTGCTAACGAAATCTTTGGCCTGCAAAGTGCCCATCATCTCCCTCTCCCAGTCCTCCAAACATGCTATACACAGCAAAGCCCCTCTGTGCCCACGCTCTCTACAGAGAGTATCTGCTCACTAGACTCCACAAATTCAGTGCTCACTTCATCCTTTTTCCATCCAAAGGAAAAAGATGACTTAAGGATTTGACTTAAGATAGTAACGTCTAATATGTTATCATCTTGATAAGAATTTTATACCACTGCCTTCAGAATATGTCACAACACATAGGTCACAAAGGACATTTATAACACAAACTCATCTATGAATATCTATGATCAATAACATAGTAAATCATTATACAACCCCCTTATAACCTATAGGGCAAGTCATACATGATTTCTGCAATAACTTTACCTTAATTGTCCATGTTCCAGGCTCTGGATCTTTGACATTTACTACCTTTGCAGAGTTGTGGATATTTAGCAATTCATTCAGTCCTGATCCTTTACTGATCTGCTTGCCTAAAAAAACAGGGAGTAAATATGGTATTGAGTAAATACAGTATTGCCTAAAAAAACAGAGAGTAATATTGTTCTTCTGTACTGATGTATTTTTCATACTTGACTTACTACTTAGCAGTCAATGACATTTACAACAGTCAAAATTCCCTGTAATTCTTTGCCAGAATACTAAAAATGCTCATTTATTTTCACTCTTTTCATTCACTTGGAAAATTTAATACAGCCTGCAACAATACAGAGCTGTGGGAAACCCAGAAACTGTAAGCAAAACAAGTTCTCTTCTTCTCAGAAAACAGTCAGCTCTCAGCGAAAGGAGGTAGCACAGAAGCAAACTCCCTCGAAGGAGATCTTAGAACACTTACCCTAACCTACCTGCCAGCTGCCAGCCCACTCACTCTTCCATCCTCTAGACCTATTTCAAGCCGGATAAACTCCACAAGTAAAGATACTGATAAGCCAGGTTCTCCTGGCAGAGGGGCAGTAGCATGTGAGTAAGGGTGGGAATGCATACGAGATCCTCACAGGGAATTTAGCCTGTTAGACATCACAGACATCAATAAAAGAGTGCAAGTTTTCATACTGCACCATACCCCACTTTATACGTACACCTATGCGTACAAATATATGGATGGCTGTATGCAGGAACTCGTTCTCTATAGAGGCATTTTGCTCCCTCAAGGCTGAAGTACCATCAGCACTAAAACCACATATGGCTCTTTCAGAGCACTGAAGGGAAAGGTGAAGTTGAGAACGGGATGTCCCAGTATCAATTTTTAAGACCTTATTAGGCATGCCTCGACTAACTTCAGTGGAACTATGTGGATTTAGATGCATGGAGCTGACCTATGAGAAAGGAAAACATATAGACAGGGGTCAAAGTTTCAGCTAAGCCTGACAGTTGCACCCAGGTTTGTGTGTTATCATGGTTTGAAGAGAGACACTCTGAGCAAATTTCTTTCCTGTAAACAAAGAAGAATGCCTCAGTGGAAGACAGACCAGATTATATTGCAGGGAACCCATCGTGTGCATAAAATATTTCCAAGATACTAAAACTTAAGCTATATCCTTAGCCAAAAGTCATTCAGGGAATACAAAGTATGACCTGAATTTATTTCTGGAGTGCTGTTCCAGGTTCCTAAGGCATCAACATAACAATGAACAGCAGATTTGTTCAAAATGTCTTCAGTTACAAATTAGCATCCAAATCTGTCATTGCATTCCCTGTCACACACTGTTTAGCTAGAGATGGGCACATCAGACAGGGTTTGATTCTGAATGCTGTCATAGTTCAAAGAATCCAGACCTTGGTTTACCTTTCACCACATAAAAACCAACCATCATGTATAACCCCTAAATGATGGTTGAGTGACTTCATAAATACAGGAAAAACAAAACTGTCCAGAAATTTGGAATGCAAGAACAAGGAGTAAGAAAGTAGATGGAGGTGAGATGAAGTGGTCAGAATAGGGAGGATTTCCAGTTTCCTCCGAGTCAAAAGACTGTAACATTGGGAACAATTTAAATATCAGAAGTGCATATATCCAAAGATCCTGTATTTTAAAAATAAAATTAAAAAATATCCTGAAATCCTGATACTGGTTTTCAAAATGTAAAAGACATTTATGAATCACAAATACAGCCTTCCCTGTTGGAGACAGTAGAGACAACTTGTCTTTTGCATTCACTTTTTTTGCTATCACAAAAGAAGGTATAAACTACTTCACCTAATGGATCATGAATTTCAATTGCTGGTGAAGGACCACTCAAGGACACTGTAACCTCTTTCAGACTTGGATCAAAAGGGATCTGCCAAGTATTTACAGCCATGGTCAAATGGTCTGTAGACAAAAGATGCACTTTGGAGGCTTGAACTGCTTCTTCAACCCATTTTAACACCTAGAAGAGAAAATAACAGTTGCTATTATACTGTCAACAGTATTTGCTGTTGAAATATTTTCTGCGGAAATACTGTCTCTACTGCCTTGTAGAGATTCCATGTTAACTTCTAGTATAATAGAAGATCACTGCTTTCACCTATGATCCTATTGTCTGATGACACGCAGCTACCACATCACCCTGAGCAAACACAGTGGTAAAGGACTTGCCTAATACAATCACCCAATGCATCCATTTCAACAAAGATATTCTGGAGACAGCACAAACAGGATTTCAACTTCAGGAACACAAAAGAGCACAGGAATACAGAGAGAAAAGAAGACAGCATGCCAGGAATATACAGGAAAAAAGCACCAACATCAAAGCAACACCATCAACTTCTACTGTTCAGTGTAAGAATCAATATACATGATGTGACAAAACGTACAGCCTGGAAAAACAAGTACCAAAACTATGTTGCCTTACCAGTGCAGTTATCAACTCTGAAGTGAATAGGTTTATTTACCACATTAGGGCAAATATACTTTAAAAAGTATCAATACTTAAAAGACATGCAATTTTAATAGAAGATACTACTGAAGCTGTGATCAGCATGATGTTTAAAGGAGTACAGAAACAGACCTGTACAGAAATACACCTCTACACAACATCCACATGTACACTTTTACAAAGGAATTAGGGATACAAATCTGTGCATATTTCTGGTCATCAACTAATTATTAATTGCCTGAAGCAAGAAGGAAAACTCCCTCATTCAGATGTGCTGAGTAATTGCCATCTATGGACTTTTTCCAAATTTTTTTCCCTAAAACTTCTAATACAAATCACTATTAGGCACAGCATACAGGTCGGAATAGAGGGGAACAATGCTTTAGAAGTCAAATTCTTGTGACCAAAATCAAATTTGTGCCTTACAGAATTAGAGTCCTTAACTTTAACCATTTTCAATCAATGATTATCAAATAAATAAATAAATGCAGAGGTCTACATTATCACTTATTTCAAGAGAAAATAACAAAGGTAGCCAAAATCCAGACAGAGTCAAAGGCCTCACTCTTTCAACTACTACTAACTCTGGAGTTGAGCACTATCAGATCACTCAGCACCAATAATATAACCCGGACTGATAGAAGTGGGGTCATGCAAGTGATGCCAGATTTCCCAGAGCACATCATACAGGGTTTACCTCAGGTTTGTGGTAGGCAAGAGGAGATGAGATTATATTTTGCCCAAGTATAAAATTAGAATAATATAGGCAGATGACACTACTATAAAATTTGTTGATATAACCTGATTTATTCAGGTTTTCGGTCTCGGTGGCAAGATGTTGGCAGCAGGGCGACCTCTGTGAGAGGAGACCAGGGGCTGCCCCATGCTGGACATAGCCAGTCCCAGCTGGTTCTGTAACACCCCCACCACAGCCACAGCTGAGCCCCTCCGGCACGCTGGTGGCACCACCGTGTAAATGTATTTAAGAAAGGGCAAAATGCTGCCTAGGCAGTGAGGGGTGAGGAAAAAAAGTGAGAAACAGCCCTACAGTACCCAGGTGAGAGAAGGAGGGGAGGCGGTGCTGCAGGTGCCAGAGCAGAGATCTCCCTGCAGCCTGAGGGGACACCAGGTGGAGCAGGTATTTCCCTGCAGCCCATGGAGGACCCCACACCAGAGCAGATTTTTCCTGACAGGACTGCAGTCCATGGGAGAGACCACAGTGAAGGAGAGGAAGAGTGTGAGGAGGAAGGAGCAGCAGAGTCAGTACTCTGCTGCTACCCCTATGTACTGACCACAACCCCCATCCCCCTGTGTCACTGGGGGGAGGGAGGAGGAGTCGGGAGTGAAGTTGAGCTTGGGGAAGGGGGGGAGGAAAGGTGTTCATACTTGTCTTTGTTTCCTGAATGAGTAATTAAATATCTATTTTAATTGGCAACAAATTAGTTTTCCTTAAATCGAGTTTGCTTTGCCCTCAGTGATTGGTAAGTGATCTCCCTGTCTTTATCTCGACCCAGAAGCTTTCTCACCCCATTCCTCCTATTTTCTCCACCTGCCTGGCTGCAGGGAGCAAGCAAGCAGCTGAGCAGGAGCCCGGCTGTTAGCCAAGGCTAACCCACCACAATCAAAAAACACAACCTCCCCTAAAAACCACCTGGCCTATCAAAATAAGTTATAATACATCAGCTCTGTACAACAGAGCTGCAGCATATTTTTTTTTAATCCCATTGAAGCAATATCAGTTTTGTATAACATTGTGAATATGATTCACAATGATATTGAATAATGTTGATAGTTCAGTAATATTGAACCATGATTTTAGGTTACAGTTAACCATGGCTGCATTCAGAAACATCTTTTAAAGGAGCTTTTGATTATGCCAGTTCAACTGGTCAGTGCACAAGACTTGGAAATCAACAATAAACTAACCTGGACATGTCATCCATCAGCAATGGAGGGCTCCAAAATAAGTCCTTAGCTCTACGACCTGATTCAACACACCAGCCCAAAAGAGTCTCATTTCCTTGGCTTGTTAGGCATAATTTGCATACTTTTTCCATTTAAAAAAATGGGTTATACCATAGGTTTCGGCACAAGATAACTGTGTGATAGAAACTAGACAGCAACCACAATAAGGAAAATGCATCTTGAAAGCAGATTACTGGCAACGACACTATTCCAGCAGCTCTTACCAAAAGACATAAAACAATGCCTAACAGCAGTCACACTGATTATAAAATGCACCTGGAGCCAAGTTATCTTGCCATTGGTTACTTCCTTGGGGTGCTCAGGTTTTATACGTTGTTTTTTATATGCTGTAGTTCATAAGTACAGGCACATGAAGGAATTCTTTCTGAGGTGAAACCAGCATAAAGAATTCCTCTCTCTTCCCTCCTTGCAACTGGATCATTCTCCTTCCTAAGTTCACTGCCCCTACTTATCTGTTTCTGGGGTCATGCTGCAAGCCAGATCATTAGAATCATAGAATCATTAAAAGGATCTGGATTGAAAACAACCCATCAAAGAGGGGGAAAATGTTTTAAACCACAGTCACCAAAACTCCATAGCACATGACTCCAGCAAAGAAGTTAAGACAGGTTCTTCCAGCTTTGAAACTTTGTTTTTGTGTTTGCTATGTGGGTTTTTTCCTAATTACATCTCTTAGTCTACTACATCATATTAGTTTCCTTTACAACGAATCTCGCTTTCATACAGCATAGTTCAAGCCGCCGCAGGACCATGTTACTTCTACAAACTTGGGAGGCAAGTGGGAAGGCTCTGCAGTGGGAATTTTATCAGCATGCAACTGTTTATTTCAAAACAAAAATCTAATCAAAACAATACTTTTATGAGCCCCAGATATTCTTTTTGGCAGATAGGACAGCTGAGCCCTGGAAATTGTTCCAAAAGCTCACTTTCTTTCAAAGGTAAACTGTACCTTGTAGCCTACCACTGGAAACACAAGCAACAGTTATTTAGACTACACAGCAGTCTAGTGTACTTTAAGAGAAGAATAAACACCACTTTCAAATTAGAAAATGAATTTTCAGTAAAGAAAGTGAAGTGAACCCAATCCTCTTCTATCACTTTCCCCTCTCAATGACAAAAAAGTACTTTCAGTTAACTATAAAGTTGATTCAGGCAACACACTGCCACAAAAATACCAACACCAATTCAAATAGCATTGGGAAAAGAGCCTGCCTTGCACCCCAACTCCTCACAGGTCCGTTGCTGAAACAACCAGTATACTTGCAACTGTGGTGCTACTCTGATTATTTTAAGGAAAGTTCCTGGTCTTTGGACAGAAGAAACATATCTGGCATAAAAACACTGGTTTCAACTTCTGCTGAGCCACCTTTCTTCAAATCACAGTCTGTCAGCATCTCTTGGCATGTTCTGCAGAGACCAGGCATCAACTATTTTCGGGTGTGGAAGGCAACCAGCTCTTTAGCTTTTGGTTTCTTTGTTGAGACAACCCAGCATAGGGCTCACTGCATGTGACCAGGCTGGTTTTCACCAAGGTGAGGATACATCTTACCAGAAATGGGAGCTAAGCCTCCCTGATAAAATCCACCAAATAGTTCATCAGTACACAATCAAACTGGGTCACAAGTCTAACCTGAAGGGCCCATATTAAGCTGTCTCACTGAGTCCGTTAGTAATGGAAAACGTGGGTCTAAGGGGTTAGCTTCCGCACTGCTTTGTCAAAGTTAAAGCGTGATTGAACCACCACTACATGATCCAGATGTCTGCATAAAAACAGAAATAAGTTTGTACGCATTCACAAGATGACACATTTCAGAAGTTGTAAATCACAATGATTTGATTGATTTCCAGAGTTGCATACTGAATGTGATTCCTCGTGGCATTTCCCAGTACAGCTGGGAAAGTTTTGCTTTTTTTTTTTTTTGCAAGAATTGCTTTTTAACAAATTCAGAGAGAGATGACATGTCTGAGACAGAACACTTAGCATACAGCTATCAATGCACAATTAAAAAAAAAAAGTATTGACATAACAGAAGACCACCAAAATTGGCATCACTAAATTCTTTAAGAAATCTCAGCACTGAGAAGTAGCTATGTTCTCTTTCCAAAGGAAGGTAACATTTTCTTCCATCTCTACTCTCTTCCTTCTGCTCCCATCTTTGACTCGTTTTACAAATCAGAATGTTCATTTAAAAGCTATCCAAAGCCACTGCACCAATTTAAGGTTTGAGTTAGCATATAAATGTGAACTTAACACAGTTAATCTTATTTCTTTAAAGCAGTAACACACATTGAAAGCTAAAAAAAAAAAAAAAACCAAAAAACCCAAAAGACCCCAAAAAACACACACAAACCTATTTTTAACATCCCTTTGCTTTCAGAAGGCTTCAAAATGTCAGCTTCAAAGACAAAAACCTCTCAGTCTTGGATTTTTAGATCAATTTAAACCAGCCGAGTTTAAATTAAGGGAATTTTCAACTAGATGACTGAGTACATGCTAAGTTTTGTGGTCCCTGCTGGAACTAGATAATTTGCAGGCAATGAAATCAAATTCTGGCAATGTAAAAATATTTGAACATTTACCAAGATCCAGTCTGAGTCCAGAACAGAGATTTAGCTCAAACTTTTCTTTTTTAAATCTTTACCAAGTTGGTTTTTGTTCTTAATGAAAACAGTCTTCTACTATGCAAGAGCTTTCTAGACACCTTTACTCATCTACTATAGTTTGATAATTTACCTAATGGAATAGATGTAAAATTAAAAGACAAGTATTGCCATACTTTCATCTCAGATGTATAACACTAATTTCAAGGATACTAGGTTTCCATCTGTGTATCGTACAGAATGAGAACATTTATCTGCTCTTGAAGCACATCATGAGGTTCTTCTGGTTCCGATTATCTTTTAGTATTAATGACACACACTTAATTCTGTTATCTTTCCAGGCACATGAAGTAGAAGGTGACAGGGACCGGTCAGCATGGATTTTCCAAAGGAGGTAGTGGTTAGTGGATTGAACTCTTCCACCCAGTATACCTTTAATGAGAGTTTGGTCTTTCTTCTTTCATTCAAACAGCTAGGTAGTCAGATGAGGATATGAATACGAATCACTGCCAGGATTCTAAAAGAAGTACCCCCTACTTCTGTAGCTCCTACCATTTGTTACATTGAAAAAAAAAAATCTTAAAATCTATGAAACAAAACTAAGTAGGGCTACAAAAACATCTAATATTTCTGAAGAGCAGGCATACACATTTTATATTTTGACCTATTGTGAATGCAAAGTAAAGTGGGGCTGGCTCAAGATCTTCAGGGAAGTCCAACCAACACTAAACATTAGGCATGGGCTCTCAAGCACATGTTATGCTAACTATGTCTGACCTTAGGCATATGGAAATGCATTTCCTTATATAAATACATATTGATCTAGTTATATAAAGTATGATTTTTAGACCCTCTGGTTCCTATAATTGTACATTGACTAAGTTGACAAGGTTTCTGTCCTCAGTCTTGTATTTTTAGTTTGTGCAATTACTTTGCGTAACTGCCAAGCTGTCACATTAGCCACACCACCTTAATCTCTTTACGCTCCTTAACCAAGAAGGGAACAATACATTTCTGTCTCACAGGAGTGTTATGCGAACAGATACAGCAATGAAGTACTTAGATACTACAGCAACTGCTGTAAACCTTAGCTAAAATTCCAGTTTATGAATCATATGCAGGCTGGCTGATGACCCTGAGGCTACTTAAGAGTTCTCTTATAGCCGAATTTGCCCTTAAAATAAGATGCATCATCCCAGGGAAGAATTATGTTGTACAACTGCCATTTCGGAAAAAAGAAAGCAAGAACACCTTGAAGCAAGGAAGAACCAGATACATTCACAAAGATCGCTCTTGCTAACATTGCTTAAATGGCTTAACATTGCTTATAAAATAGATTGCTCTTGCTAGCATTGCTTAAATGACTTTTGACAGTATTGTATAAAGTGACGCTCAGCGAAATGTCTGTAAACACACCAAGAGATAACAAAATGCGTTGGAGACCCACCCCATGGTGAGTGATAACCAGATGTGCTGGAGGAGCGTTGGAAACCCACCCCATGGCGAGTGATAACCAGATGTGCTGGAAACCCACCATATGACGGGTGAATGTTATAAAAGGTCTCCAAAGAACAGTAACGGGGGGCATGGCTTAGGAGACGGCTCCCCATGTTCCCCCAGCGCTGAATAAACATACCTACTTTACAATTCTATCTGAGAGTTGTGAAGTTACTTTTCCGCGTGTCACACCTTTGTTTTTAACCCAAGTATATATCAGAAGTAGAAGCTACTGAGAGTGAGTAAGGGTCTTAAATTCAGAGTGGAACCCAACTTCAGTTTTTGAGAGTTTTTCAAGTTCAAAAATGAAAATGGAAGGCAACAGAATGTCCCAGCTGTCTTAAGTCTGGCAGTAACTTGCTTGTATAGTTAAATTTTTCCCCAAAGTTCAATAGGCAATTCTGGGAGATCCATTTCCCAACCCTGACATTCCAAAGAGGTTTGCAATAGTGCTGCAACACTGGTTTGGAAGTAGAGTTTTGTTTTGTTTTTTTTCCTTTGGGACCCTTACAGAAAGCCCCCAAAATAACAGCAGCTTTTGTTGTTCTGCCAAAATGTGACTTGATTAATATTATTAGAGGGGGAAGGGCAAATACAGAAATAATTTATAACACTTCTCAAGAGAATTTGCTCTTGCAACCTGCCCTGCTGTCAGGTCATTTCTTGGAATGCATACTGAAACCTGGAAAATCTATGAGACATGGTCTCTATTTCCATTTGTTTATTCTGGGTCTCAAGAATATTTCTCAGACAGTCAAAGCAACAGGATTTGAAGTTAACTGTTTCATTGCTTAAGTATATATAGGTTCATACTTCCACCCAAAGAGAAAAATATTCCGATAATGCTTTTAAATGCACGTCTAAAAATATGACTGAGACAGTGCCTGTGAAACTTATACAATGAAAATAAATCAGAAATTATACATATAACTATAATTACATGTATAAAAAACAAACAACTGAAAAGTTTTAGTGTTGAATCTCAAGCTCTTCAAAGTTAGGAAACACAAGATTGAAACCTGCCTGCTTTCAACTGTCTTTAAAACATCCTTTTGAGTTGCTTTATGACAGTCCTCATGTACATGACCACAGTCTATTTTTTCCAGAGAATCCAAGTTACATGTAAAACAGAGAAAGGACAGCTGTAACTATCTTTTTTTTCCCTTCCTTGTTTGGCATTCACTGTACAATACATATCTTCAGAGTAGAAGCATACTCTCCAAGGCAGCATTCAGCCACCTCTGCCATGAAACCATTCCTTCTTCTTCTATGAAAATGCATACTGACTGACTGGGATGGAGAGAGAAGAGAAGGCAAGAAACAGGGCTATGCAAGAAACCTTAATTCTAAGCTGTAATTTTGAGCTTTTGACTTTGTCACCTTCATGTTATTCTTGTAAAGCAGCAGAGGGGCCTTTTACACTTTTAACAAAGTAAAACAAAATTTAGAATTCCTTCCTCATGTAGCATCATCCAAACATACACTTGGTTCATACACACTACAGACCTTTAACACTAACCCGAGCCATGTAGGCATAACTCCTAGGTTGCCAACCTCTGTGAGGACTAAGTCAGGAGAAATAGGATGCTTTTCCAATGGGTTTTAGAGACTTCTGTTCACAGCGAAGCATTTATGAGTGTGAAGAACACTGGACTTCATTCCTGATCCACGTGATCTTACAGACATTAACCTTCTGCACCTCCCCCACAAGAATGACCCCTTCTGCACCATTCCTTTTAACATGCTCTGCTATCAGTCTTGTCCTATCCCTGTCTTCAGTCCCCTTCCCAATCTCCTCATTCACATTACTGCTTTTATTCACAGGCTTCTCACCCAAATTCCAAACTCGTTTTTTCCATCTAGTCTCATCCACCTTTCAAGTCACTCAACAACACCTCCTTTTTCCACCAAAGTCAATGCCACGTCTTCAGTCTCCTTCACAGTCATTCTCAGTTCTCCTCCCATCAATGGAACTGTATATGGAACATCCATTTGTACTAATTTTAAAAATCAGTAAGAAAGCTGTATTTTTAAGCAGCCTAGGGAAATTTCCCTTCTTACAGGAAAGTTAGAATAAGAAAAATCAAGTAAATGTTTCAATACTAAAAGAAACGGAAAACTACTACTCACTAGCTCAGTTCTTGTGAACTCCCAGCTTTAGCCATACTGATCAGTCCATTTCATCAGACACAGTAATGACTCATTTTTACCACAAACAATCAAAAATGACCTGGAGGCATGATCTGAACCACCAATGACTAATTAACCTCCACTATTTTTAAGCTGTACCAAATTCATACTCTGCTGATCATCACTGTTCATCTTAACACCAGTTCTGGCATCAGTACAAACCTTTGGGCATCAGAATCATTTACAGGAATTTCCTTACAGTACTCCATTATGAGGGGAATAATTAAGTATGGTGTAACATAACTTCAGTTCAAGTCAAAATTAGTACCTTCTGGAAAGATATGAATAAAATTGGACACAGTTATGAAACTATGGAATCTGTTCTTAACAGGAGAATTTAACTCATGTTTGATGAGTATGCTCAATGCATTTTAATTTTGAGCAATTATTGCAAATTAAGCCCTGAGCCTACAAAAGCAGCCACAGAACCTCACTGCAGCCAAGGAAGTCTCACTCTAAAGAAACACCTTTCAAGATCAGGACTTAAATGCTTTGATAAAACAAGCATAATAATCTTTCCAAGACATTGGAGACAAAATGAGAATGCTACCATTCTTTTGGACAGAAAGACGTTCATTTTAGAAGTGACTCGATAGGATAAAAATCTTAAAGCTAGAGATCAGTTTGAAAAATTTCAAATTACAAATTTCAAATTGAAAAATTTCAAACTGAAGACTACTTAATTAATTTGTAGTTACATACAGTAGTATTCACAAGTTGTTAATAGAAGTAGAACTTCAAAACCAAAATCTGAATAGTAAACCTTTCCCTTTCAAGGACTCTGATCATGAAATACTTTTCTTCCCTTACAGACCTGTCATCAGATAATTCATCAAATTTTATCAAATATGATGAAAACATATTTGGTCTCTTACTATTATAAATCTGTCATGGTTTTTGAGTACAGAGTTACCTCTGGAGATGATGGTACACCTGATAACCCATATTAAGGAAAAATCTAGAAGACTCTTAGAAAATAAAAACAAAACTTGTGCTTGGGATTTTAAGAATATTCTTATTAATCTAATGCACAGAGACCATGGCAAATTTGTTAAAATATGACCTTCCTCTCACTCCGTTAGAAGAGCTTCATTCAGCAAATAAGTGGAGATACTTATATATGTATCATGCTTTGCTGGACTGAACCCAACACAACTTTGTCAATTGACAATAATTTTGACCAAGTTAATTATAGTATTTGAGATCATAACATCTTTTTCAGAAGTGAAACAAGGCAATAAGTTTTCTTAGTCTTCTCAATAACACAAGCATTGGATAAGTATCAAGTATTGTTTTGTTGTGTTTCCTTGTAGCTAGCTTATAATATTGCTTCACTCTCCACTTAATGCACAAAGGGCAAGGATGACAGTAATGGTTTGAAACTTTATACACTAAAAATAGCTTTGTTTGGGTTTTTTGGGGGTAGAACAATCAAAAATGTTTTAACAAAACAAGACATTGGTTTGGCAGAGTATTCTTAGTCAGTGACTTTGTAGCTCTTTCCTAATCTGAAATTCAGCATTAGCTGCCTCTAGGCCCAAAACAGTGAATGTTTTAGCATTTATAAACTTCATTCTTTACACATCATTGACTACTCAGATAAAAAGGAGGACAAGTTTTATTTCTGTTGAATCTTGCCTGAAGGATATACCATAAACAGCTGATACAGATTACTACTACATCTGTTCATTTGCATCCACCCATTGGTAGATATGCTCCTTGAAAATAGGATTTCTGATCCAGAACTGAAATCTGCAATGCAGGTTTTATTTGGGATGACAGCATTTTGGTAAACTCATTTTCACAGTCTGTTAGCCCAGACATATCTTTATGGAAGGTCAACGATCACTAGAATTATTTCGGAGTCTTTTGGTTTTAATACAAGTTGTTCAGCAGTTATTGTAGAAGACTTCTGAAAGTGATATAGAGGTTTTTTTTTTTTTTTACCTAGGTGATCTCTTACAGCCTACGGCCACTGAAAGGAGATGTAATTATATAAAGCAGTGTACTCTTCCCTCCCCCCCAAAAAAAACCTTGCAAGAATAGCACCTACTGATATCATCACCTACTGATATCAATCTGTGGCTCTTGTGCAGGGTTGTCTAGCCCGCAGATGAGGAGCCCATTATTTGCTCAAAGAAAATGCCAAGATGAAGCAGGAAGGAGGTGAAAGTGGCTACTGAAACCCCCTGCTTAAAGCCTTACTCAAAATTTAAAGACAGACTAACTATTCAAGCAGAAGCTGGTATTCTTAGAAATGGGAAAGTGCCAAGAAGTTCAGAAAGGAGAGGTGGACAGCCAACAGAACAGTGCATGCCAGCTCCACTTAAGAACACGAAGTTGCCTAGCACCTACAAATTGCTCTTTCTGCTCACTTCTACCTCCCAAAACCAGAAGAAAACAGAAACCAAAACAATCAAACAAAAACTTTATCCTAAAACTTCAGTCCTGGCAAAGAGCATTTCACATTGGCAGTATCATGATCCCTTCTGTATAGAGAGATTTCATGGAGTATCACAGAGAGAAGTTTTACCCTTCATACACAAATAATGGCAAAATGCAGGTCAGGAACTGCACAGTCCCAACAGCTAATTTCTTTTCCTCTGACTTTTAACCTATCTGACTTTTGGAGGATAAATCCTCTGGGAAGTTCCTCCTTTTGATCACCTTCACATCATTGCCAATACCTTATAACATCCCCAATAAGAACTTCAATTTTTCTGGGCAACAACAGTAGAAAACTGCAATGTATCTCCAAGATTTGTCATTGTCCAAATTCTATGAAAGAAAGAAAGGAACAAACCGAAGTAAATTAAAAAACCTCATCTAGTTATTGCCTATACCAGGAAGTCAAAGGAAAGTGTTTACAATATTTATAAACAATTCCAGCTCCCCACATAACTAACATGCAATTTGATCTCTCTCCAAATTATTTTCTCATGCACTATTGAAGTTTCATTTCTGCCTAAGACTCACTGAAGTTTTCAAAGAAAATAGTCATTCAAGGCTGTGGGTCAGCAATCACAATTACTGGTAAGTCAGCGGAGCTGTTAAAAGTTATGAAAAAAAAACACCTCAATTATAAGCTTACCACAGTTACTTTGTGAACAATGGAAGCCTGCTAACTCACACCTATCTGTCCATAACGTAAGGAACATTTTTGTCCAGGCTTATTAGCAATCCTTTGCCTGCTAACAAAATGCTCATTTAAAGCTGATACTACACTCTCATTCAGAGTAGTAAAGCCACTGGACTACTCACAGCACACAACTGCTCCTTACTTTAAAGGCTCTCCTCCTGGCAGCCTTCTGGCACAGGTAGAGGGAAGTCGGTGAGGTTCAGTTTAGACATGGCAGTTCACACTTCCCTAACATAAATAAAAGTTGCAGAACTGCATCCTGATATAGCAGATGGAAAAAGAAGGAAGGGAAAGGTGGAACAGAGTCTATATACCAACAATAGACCATTTAGAATTTCCCCTAATCCTCCCTAACCCATGATCAGGTCATTTAAAGATTTAGAGTATAAGCCTCTGCCTTGTTTTCTCTATATTTTGCAGAATTTGAGCAAAGTTACCTCATTGACTTGTTTTTTGTCCAAGTGAAACACTTGACCAGAACTCGTTGAGGCAATTTCTTCATAGACCTTGTAACCAATATGATCCCTGTCATCACAGTCTCCAGTCAGTACAAATACTACCTATATTTTTAAAAAAAAAAAAAAATTAAAAATCATTTGGCACATGGTGCAAACTTTAGGAAAACATTGCAAAGACAGCGTTAAGGCATGACAACAAAAGAATTGTATCACTTGGCATGGGTTCATATTACTTTGCATGAAGGACAGCCATATTGCACTCACTACTGATGGCAAAAGCAATGAAGAAAAGGAACAGACAAGAATCACTTCAGAAGTGATACTCATCTATCAACACTTGTACTTCACAGAATACTTAGAACAATATAAAAACATTCACATAACTTGCAAGATGACCGAGAACACATATACTGGAAGAAGGTTCACATGCACTATTTAATTCACAACATAGAAGAATTTTACCCTTCAATATTGAGAAAACAGGGCATTAAATACATAAACCAGCTCAGAATGTAAATCCCCTCTGTACCTGTGATTGTTTCTGTTGAATGAGTTGAAGTACTTCATGGGTAAGTCTATAATCCTTGGATCGTGCATCAGTAAATACATAGATGAAAGAACCAGGAAGAGAAATTTCTAGAGCTATCTTTATTGCCCCAATGCTCATCTCTGGACAGTCTCCACCACCCTGTTCACAATTAGAAGAAAAACAAAGCATTTTTCTGAGAAAAAACCCCATACCAAATAAGTTACTTTCTTTTGGAACATTCAAGACAGATACTTTCTCAGCTTCTAATAATTTATTCACTTTATCCTAAGCATCGTATGGTTTCTGCACAGTGCTGTCACAGACTCACGCTCACAAGCAACAACTGTATCAACTCCTTAGGGAAAATAAAGTCAAAGGAAAGGTTGTGGTTAGCCCCAAAAGTGGTTGGTGTCACGGTCACTCTTATCTTTTCTGGGAGCACCATGTTTTGTTTAGCTCCAGCTCTTGCAACAGCTCCGTTTCCTATACACACATGCTCCCTTACTGGCTGACAATTTAATTGCTGTGGTAGCATGCAGCAGTCATGGGAAGTCACCGTCATCAACGCAGATAGGAAATTATCTCAGCCAAGCAGTGCTGAGCTCCAGGAGGACCTTTAGATACCAGAACAGCAAGAACTTGACCCAGACTTCACACTGCGGGGCAGCCAGCGCAGGGAGCTCAGCAGAGGGAGCACAGGTGATACGCTCCCAGTGACCTGTGTTGCTAAGTAGACAGCTGTATAGCTGGAAATTTTTCAGCCCACATGTTTAACCAACATGCTTCCAAATATGACTTTATTTAACTTCATATGAAAGGATCAGTTTTTCTTCTTAAATTAAGAATTAGAGGAAAATACTGTTTAAATAACAGTTCACTTTAACTTACACAAAAATTAGTTTGGCGTATTGAAGACAGCACTTTCCAAAGAGCTGAATAAGAACTGTAAAACCTGCCTCTCTAAACAGCAACAGATCTCTGCACTTTCAAGATTAAATATAAAAGCTTTTTCTTTTATTTCTATAATCAACATGCCTTCACACATACTTATATACAAATCTCCACATGCTGGGAAGGAAGAAGAAAACAGATAATGCAATTGTTGCATCTATTCTTAATTCTTAAGATGCCATCAGAAATTGTCTTTTGAGGTTAAACATTCACACAGACACACAAACCAGAAAAACCCTTGCCTCCCACAGTCCCCCAGTCCTTAAGAATTTCGTCAGTCCTCAATGAAATGTTCATGTCAGTAACAATTTTTAATCTATCAGTATCTTTAATCCCATTTCAAACAAGAATATCAATAAACTTCCCATCTATGTTAAAGAATAAGTACTTCACCATTTTTCTTTTTATAAGTCAGTCCTTTCTAAATGTAGTCTTATTTTTATGGCAAAAGCAAGTGGTAGACTCCAAACTGCCTGAAGTTCTCCAAAGATATCCAGAGATAATTCTCCAAAAACATTTGATACACTTCAGAAATTTATCTTGGCAATGCTTATATAATCCTATGGCACATATCACTATATCCAAGTTATTTCTTTCCTGCTTTTGCAGAGTGTATATCATCTTCAGCAAAAGACTCTTCCATGTAGCTAATTTCTGCAGACAGCTACTTAGAATAAGAAAATCTCTATTCCCACTTCAAGTCTACTAGATTATTGTCTCATGTAATATTCTATAAGGCAGCATTTATTTTCTACATACAATAGGAAAGGCACTGCTGAGCTAAATGGTTATTCTAAGAACAAGCATGAACTTTTTTATTCTCATAATGTAGAAGAGGAGTATTCTCAAAAGGCAGTTAGGTAGAACTACGAAACAAAAATGTATTAGCTTTATCAAAAAAAAAAGAACAAAGTTTTCCTTTAAATGTTTCCTCCCTTCCTCTCCAAACTGCAATTAAGTACGGTTACAATTACCTTGTGAAGTTTTCTGGAAAGACAGAGGTGAGTAAAGCTCAGCTAGTCTCATTTTCCATTCAGTTTGGACAGGCACAGAGAAATCTAGGTTGTTAGCTCAGCTCATCTGTACTATTCACATTTCTGATGTCTAAAATTAATATCTATATAACTATTTACTTAAATGTCATTATATCTCTTACAAAAGGATAAATTTAGTATCTGATTTAAAAAGTGTTATCAACAACTCTTACAGAAGATTACTTTCATTAAGTTGTCATTTTTACACTGAGAAATACTCAGATAAGGCCTTTTCATAACCTGATGCAAGCGTATCGGCATCTGTACCATAGGATCATGTAACACTCAAACTATATATATACTTTAAAAGATTTTCATATAGACAAGATTTAAGTATATTGCTTATGCAAATAAGTATCCATTGTGAAAACTGTATTTAATTGGAGAATACACAAAAAATCTGGTTAACTTTAAAAAAAAAAATTAAGAAGCCACTGCTGCCCACGTACAAGTTATTGTCAAGCTGTCCATGAGAATGATTCACAGTTAATTACAGATGAAACATAGGCAAAATAGGATCAACTTATGAGGTGTCAAAGGAATATTTCCTTTATCACTTTGAATGTAAAAGGAACAGGGCCTTAGTATCTTCAGTGAAATGTATACAGGCTAATTTTTACCTGATGTCAAATGCCAGCCAAAAGTCTATTTCTAATGTCTCATACTGACCCTCCAATTGTTCCATGACCAGATGAATTTTGTTGGAAGACAAGAGCTGGGCTTATCCTGATGTCCAGGGAGGACAAGTTTTGCAGTATTCCTGGAGAGCTTATTTTGATCTAATATGTTTTATACATAAGACTCCTTAAAATAATTTACCTTCACCTTAATTTCAGCTTTGTTCATTCATGAGAATATTTGCTCTACACCCTTTTTCAAAATGAACCTACCTTAAAATTTCCCCTACCTTCACAATATTAATTCTTGCATCTTTTAACTGTCTTTCTAGGAAAAATACTAATAACAAACATGCAGGAAGCATTCACATTTGCTGGGAGAACTACTGCAAGATGACCTATCAGTCCTGTTGTGACCGCTTTTTTAATTTATATTTTGGCCCTTCAGCAATATAATGAATGAATGCAAGTCAGTGAAAGTCTTAATTTAGCTGAATGAGCACATCTTGAAAGTAATTATGAAATAGGCAATCAATCAGGATTAAAGAAAGAAATCTTAAATTCATTAGACAGTAACTTTTAAACAACTTGCCTGTAGACGAAGAGTTTTAAATTCCCAAAAGCTTCATCTAAATCATATACCTTTTAGAAATACCTGCAATTATTTTCCAGTATAGCTATTTAGAAAACAAAAAATGAAAACTGGAAGGATTTTTAAAGTTTAAATTTCCCTATGAAGGAGAAAAGCATAACAGCTGGCATTTTCTGCCTCCTTGAAAATTTACTATTGTTTTTTTTGAATTTCAATCTTTCTGCCAACTTTTAAACTACTTATTCTTCCCAAACTAGCATTATTGGCTTTCAAGCAGTCCTTTATTACATGGACTACACCATGTGCCAGTTTCTAAGGGAGAGTCTGTCTGGCACTACTAACTCCAGCAAGGTTCTCCACAGGTCAGAAGCATTTTGCTTGATTAAAAGACAAGACAATAGGATCGTATTTTCTTCCAGTAAGGGTAACTCCATTCCAGTACTTCTCTTCCCTTCCATCACTCGATCCAGATGTCAGTTGTGGTTCATTCTCACCCAGGGAAACACCACCAAGGGAGACATACTGGTGTGCTAGTTCAAAAACTGCCACTTATCTCCTGAGCTTAGCTACAGAAGTAATTCACAGCGTTTGAAGAGTAAGAAGAATAAGAAGAGTACCCGAGTGAACCTGATGCTTTTGAATAAGTAGGTGCTAAGTAACGCATGGCAGTAGAGGCAGTACCTAAGTCATACTTGATGTGTCTTACAGTCCTTTTGTACCTAAATTAGAAGGGTTTTCATGGGAAATAAGTTCCAGAATACAGTAAAACTGTTCATAAAAGCGTCTGTGAACAAGTGGCAGGACCAATTAAAATGCAAAATAAATGTCAGCATTATCTAACTATTCTTTCTTGTGTTATTGAACTGAGTCCCCATACAATGATGTAAACTAATTAAGTAATTAATCGTAATCATAAATTAAGATGACCAGAGAACAGGAAGATGACAGACAGTTTGTGCAGGTAAACTGACAGAGACAAATGACCTACATCCTGATGAAGCATAGTAGCAGAAACATCAACATGAGAGGAAAGATTAGAGGGAGGAAACGGGGCTTTTGCTAGAACCACATAAAGAACGAACAAGTTACTCACCTGAACATAAAGTTCCCTGAGTTCAAACTGAAATTTCTTGGGATCTGTGGTTATCGTCACTGGACCAATTTCTAGGATGAAAAAAAATTGGAAAATATGAGGAAAACAGAAAGTTATCAAAAGACAACTTCAAGTGAAGAGCTAACTGTGTCAGAGTCATAAAAATCTGGCAGTAAAAAACAAACTAAAAGCGTTTAACAGAAAGGAATAACTGAGAATGATATACCCAGAACTGAAATCTATGGTTCCAAATCTAGTAACTCTAATATCATTCCAGTATTACCAACTTCCAGGTGTCTTAAACATTTGTAGGTACATAAAGCATTTTGTGTTGTGTTTCTTTCACATTTGAATTTGACCAATCATTTAATTGCTCTTAGTAATCAGAAGGGAACAAAAATCCCCAAAACAAATGTGGCTGCACCAAAAAATAATGTATTTTTCCAGAAACAGTTGTATAGGTAAACGTGAAGGAGGCCTCTCTGAACAGAATACACATACTAGCTTCGCTGACCAATGAGGAGGAAAAAAAAAAAAAAAAAAAAAGCACCACCACATCTCTTGCCTGAAAGAATATGTACCCTCTAGCTGGAAAAGCCCAATGCGAGTCCCATGCCCAACCTCAGCGTATCTAGCAGCAGTTGTCAGAAAGAACTGAAGCAGAATCAACTTTATTCATGGTGTTTGCCATGTCTTCGTATATTGAGAAACTGCAGGACATCAAACTGAAGTCGACTGGGCTGTGGACTGGGGTTGTGTGAGTAACAGCAGCATATATTTGAGCGCTTCCCAATCACACTAGCTGTACCACAAGCCTCACTCTGCCCCTTCAACAATTGCCTTCTTACTTGGTATCAAATGTGATTCTAACCAGCTGTTTTCCTACAGATGTGATTTCCTCAGTTTACCTTAATCTGTCTTGTCACTCGTGCACTTCATTCTTTCACTGTCCTGGGCAGGCTGTCCTTGTGCCAGTAATGGCATTCATCTAGCTCAGCAAGCTGGTTCAGGGTGCTAAGCCAAAAATAAATAAATGGACAAAAAGAAAAAAAGAGTGAATAGATTTCTGCTAGTTTAGTGCCCCAAACCACTCAGAGATCAGATGAGTACCAGCATGCAAAATGGGGTACAATTATGCAGTTAGGGTGAAAGAAAAGCATGTAACTGCAGTGGTACCAATTTAATACAGCTGTAGCTTACATGAAGTGCTGCCTCAGCAGACCATACAGAGCTTTCCAAGCTCTATAAAAGTTAATATGTACTTATCTTCCACATAATCTAGACATTTTGCTTTTTTAAACAGTCCGAATTTTTATTTCACTGGAATTTCAACAACAGCCATCACTAAAGTCTACTATAATCACACACGCATTTGCTTGGGGTGCTCTATTTATGAGTGCCTTTTGCTAAGCGTAGGTTTCAATTTGTTTGAAAGTCACCCAAGAGATCACATGAAACCTTTCCTAGAATATTAAACTGTCTAAAGTGGGGTTTTTTTGTATGGTTTTGATTTGAGCCATTTATCTGTGAATGCGATTTACTAAAATGCTACACTGTCATCAAAAGAGCCGTTATAAGGATTCACCGTTCCTCCACATACTTCACCCTGCCACGTTCCCACTCCTACTACTCCACCTGGTACCATCCTCCTTTGGGTGTTCTTTAAAGCAAATGCCTGTAAGTAAAGCTATTTCCAAATTCTTTTGCTTCAAATCTATCCCCTGCCAACCATTGTTCTAAAGCATATAATAGAATGGGTTTTATACATCTAGTAAAACCACTAGCTCCATTATTCCCCGTCAGTTGAGGGATTACATTTTTCAATTCTAGAGCAGTACACCCTTTGGAAAGGCTTTCT
>NW_008824896.1:1444418-1452012 GCF_000699105.1 Pygoscelis adeliae | reverse complement strand
CCTATAAAATCCAGATCTGAAATGCAACATTACTTCAGCTAAGCTAAAACAGCACATTCAGTTAAGATCGGATGAGAATTTTGGCTTGTTTCTCCGCAGGAAGCAAGAGCTCACTCCAGCAGTGCGTGCGGATGCCAAGCCCAAGCCGTTGCCAGCATGCCACAGTATCACGCCAAGGCTCTGGTCGCCCCCTGGTGTGAGCTCAGTAAAGAGCAGATCTTTGAAATGGCACCTAGATTAGAGGTTAGAAAGGGAGTACGGCCTAGTCAGCATCAAGTAGAGAGTTATCTGCTGTCAGGACAGAACCGAGAACTTCACAGGAGCTGTACAGAGGGTGGATCTCCCTAGCCAATTCTGCAACCAAGGCCAGAGTTCATCAGCTTCCCCTGAGCTCAAGCAAGGCCCCAGAAAGGAGGGAATAGGATCATTCACATCTTCATTAATAATGAGCTCCTCTAAGGGACAAACAGCGGCAATGTGAATGACACCGACACCCCCAGTGTAAGACAGCAACCATGTGTCTCTATGTCAGCTCTTATCTAAGGGACATCAGGAATACTTCCAGTTGGAAGCAATGATGCTAGTACTTCATGTAAACCTACAGCTACAGTCCGTTTGCCAACACTAAACTAATCAATTACTGATACAGAAGACATCTAGAATAGCAATAACCATCCAACTCTGGGCTGGCATTGCTTCCCCCATCCTCACGATCTGATCTTCTCTCAGTCGCACGAAGGTTATTCAGTACTCTTCACACATAGCTTACAAGACCATCATTCTAGATGTAAATGGTGATGTGACTGATTCCCACGATCTGAACACTCACCAACTTGTACCAAAACCCAGCACATGCTGTCGTGCCACCAGCTTATGTGACCTGCTTGCCAAAAAAGCTGAAATAGCCTTCCTTCACCAAGTTCATTTTCTTTTACCCTCATTGTGCTACCTCAAAGTGCAACCCAAGCAACACTATTTCATCAGTGCAGGTAAGCACAGGCCTTCAAAGCATTCAGAATAGATAAAAGTGAGAAGACATTACCAGAAGTGCTTTAAGTTTACTTACCAGCTAGGAACTATTTCCAAAAAGGACTATTTCCAAAAAGGACTTTGGGAAAGAATGACAAGTTCTCTCACAAAGCACCACAGAAAGTTCTTAGAGAAGGTTAAATTACTGATACGGTAAGAACCTCAAAAACTGTGTAAAGTCTAATTTAAGCTGCAGTCATCAATCCGGACATGGCTCTGCAGAACAAATGCAGAGAGGCACGTCTGAGACACTAATGCCTGTGCAATGCTAAACTACAGCCCTGTTAAATAATTATATAGATCATGATGGAGAATTGTTCTTAGCACTTTGAAGATGCTAACTGTGAAGCATGAGTTCAGGCAGAGTTTCTCAAGGATCTTAAAGGGTTTAACAGTTTTACAGTAGGACACCGTACAAGTTCACCTTGTGTAAGAGCTTTCATCTAAACAATGCTGAAAAGCTTTGTGGCATTACACTAAGGTAAGACATCAAAAAAGCATACAGTCAAGATATTGGAATATTTGGGACTAGTTTGTTATGGAGGTCTCCCCATTGCTCATTACTCCAAAGCTGTCCCCAGTCCTCTAGAAGGGATTGTACAAAAGGTGAAAAACCTGATACAGGCACAGCAAGACAGTGTGTCTTTCTTAGGCAGCAACTAAACTCTCTTGTCTCAAAAGTACAACGTAAATGTCAGTTCTTTCAGACTGACTTGGTGATCCAAGACTTAATACTGTGCACACACGTAAGACTGATAACATAGGAGAGGAAACATTTTAAAGGAATGGTTGCACATTACTGAACAAAGCCTGGACTGAAATCACAAAACTCGACATAACCACTATGGTGTTAGGGCTTGTACCTAAGGAATTAAACAAATATGGTAACATAAAACTGAGTACCACTCCATTTGACAGAGATTAAGAGGCTTGATTTTTATCAAATTTGCCCCAGAAAGGAAGTATTATCTCCTTTGCAAATACGCAGAGAAGTCCCTAGTAACCTGAGAAACTGGCCATTCTGAAAGGCCCTGATGTTCTTCCATGACTTTCTGCCACATCTCAAATGGCTGCATGTTTACATACAAGCTGAACAGCAAGCACGTTGGGAAAACCACAAATTACCCAATGGCACACAATCACGCATAATTACTGCTGAGGGTGATTACAAATTTGGCACTCCCTTAATCCTGACCACATAAGACATCTGCACCAAATATCTGTTTGGGACAGCTGATTGTTTTACGAGAATCTAGCAAAGGAATATGGAAGCCATTTACCTACCTTGCATCAACACAGAACACTGAATTTATTTGTTCTGGAAGAAAAAAAAAGCTCTAATTGATACTTGGTAGCCGAAGGAATTTCAGCAGAGATGCTAAGTCCTGTTGAGTGCTCTCACACAAAGAATTCCTCCTTCTAATTCAGAGCAAGGACATTTCCCTGTTGCAAAACTACACCCAGGATTAAAAAAAAATAAAAAAAATAAAAAAATCACACCAAAAGACCCACCAACAAAAAACAAAACCCACAAACAAAAAACATACCCCCCCAAAAAAACCCCACCACACCTTTGGATACTTCCAAAGAACAAATAAACTTCAGAACTAGTACACTACAAGTAAAATAAATAAAAAAACCCCACACACACAACAGCAACAAAACCCCGATATTTTAGTAACAAATGTAATTACAACAGCCTTTTACTACATTCCTGTTTCATTACACACATTGTCATCTCAATTCTACTAGTTTATTGGTATAATGTCAGAGTCATGCAGATTTTTACCAGGGCTGCATCTTTGCAATGGAGTTAAGTGTAGCCCTCTGTGGCCTAGAACTGAACAGATCAAAGTACACTTAGTTATTTCTTCATTATATAGTATAAAGTTCAAGAAATATATGGATTCCCCCACTTTACAGCACAAAAAATACCTAAATGGCAATTATCTTCCACATTCTTTTTTATTTAGAGTGGACTGACAAGTTTAGTACTAGTCATCTGAAAAATAAGGATTTGTACTCAGTAAGACATGCATGTTTTTTAAATGCATACCTTGACAAATGAAATGTGTACCATGAAAACTCTGATATCCCCATGAAAATTCATTTTCAGAGCTGCAGTATACATAAGATCACTACATCTTCATTAGAAAGTTGCATTTACAAAGCAATCACTGTTTTCACCATTCACTGTACATTAAGTATCATGATTCAAGTGAAATAGCATGAATAAAAGTTTACAGGTCTAACTATACACATTAGTTATTTGCATCTTGAGGCTGTCAAATAAATGTCTTCTTTGCACACAATTTTGGGAGATTCCTATTTACTGGGATCATTGAAAATACATGTGTGGCAAAGTGCCGGGGATGGAGGGGAAAAGGAAGTATTTTAGATTATGTGATTTGGAAGTCGGTAACCCAGTGGAAGCAACGTAGCATACATTCCTTACATATGTTAAGACTTACCTCTTCACATGTATGAAGGGGGGGGGAAGAGAAAAAAATCATACACTGGGCATGGTTACATACATTCATCTAATGAGTAACGCCAGTTTAAGCAGTTCCCATCTTGCCTTTCCATCTGAGCGCTGCTTCCTAGCTATGGCAATTTTGACAGTTTGAGATCAGAAGACTAATACAGGTTTCATATAGATACATACCCTTACCTGCCCACATTTTACTTATTTATTTTTAATATATATAAATAATTTTTTGTATCAGATCTGTCTTCCAGTCTTGTTTCCTGTACATACTGCAAAGCACTTGTACCACCACAAGTGAAGAAATGATAAAGGATTGGGAATGATCAGCTGGGACAGCTAAGACGCCTAAGTCAGGACTGCTGCCACAAGAAATTGGTGCACAATTATTCCGTAAGAGCTGTTTACTAACAGTGCTGAGCATTGAGCTTTATCTGATTTAGTGCTCTCTTCTCAAGCTTCCTTCTCTGTATCCAATTCATTGTAAAGCTCTGCTTATAATTCTTCTGAAGACCTTCAGGAGTCTGCTACCTGCCAAGGATTAAGGAAATAAGAATAATGATAGAGTTACTCTTAACCAGCCTCCAGCCACCTGTCTGTCCTAAGGGCACATAAGCAGAAACCTTTAATTTCCTAACAGCAAATTGGGTCCTACACATCAGGACTTCACCCCACTACAGATCACTCATGAGCTGCCATCAGAAGTGTTTCACAGCATGCTCACAGCAGTACTCCTTTCCAACACCAGAGTACAGCATCAGAGGTGCAACTAAATAAAAGAAAAACACTTTTAATTGCCATCTCTCAAACTATAGTGAGCACTTTCATTCCTCAAACATCTGACAAACATACATACACAGAATCAGAAGATTTTTTTTACCATTATGTTTTAACCATTAATGCAATTAAAATGCTGCTGCACTATTAACTGATTACAAATTTCTACAGTAGACTACCAAACCCAAGCAGCTGACTCTGAAGATATAAACTAGGTAAGTATTACTAACCACCACCTAGGGAAAAAGAAAAACAAACCAACAAAAACCACAAACTTAAAGCCCTCTGCTTCATGCCCTGAAGTGAAGGACACCCTCAACTCGCATTAAAGATGATGGGAGCTGTGTGGATAAACACCTTGCTGAATTCTTCCAGAAGCACAAGCAGCGTTGGAGATGCTGCCTACAATCATGAGTCCCCCAAGGCTAACACACAGCCCACTGGAAAAGACCCTCCCAATGGACTCGGGGAGCACTGGAGTAAGCCAAGATGCTTAGCACTAGAACATGTAATAAGCTATTTAAAGTTTCTTCCTAAATTATATTCCCTTATGACTCAGTTGCTTTTAGCTTTCAAACTCTAACCTGGGTATAATTAAATTTTTAAAAAGCCCAAGAACTGCGTGAGCAACTTTTACCAGATTCTTAACAAGACAGAAAAAAGCCAAACAAACCCAGCAAGCTCACGTTTCCTTAATGCAGTCACTTCTTTTTTATTTAAACAGCTTTTCAGCCACATGACTTACGACTATTAACTTTAATATGCAAACTTCAGCTTAAGACGACAACTGACTGGAAGGAGTCAGACTGCACCGAGTTTTTCCTTTAGTTGGCTATTCAAATAGCCTATGCAAACTGCAAAGCACTGCTAAGGTGCCTAACATAGCATTAATAGAGCATTGTGAAGCTCCACCCTCACGGATAGCGATGGTCCTCACTCTTGTACATCGAATTCTTCACCCATCATCTCAGGTCAGTGGGCGAAGCCTGGATGAAACTTAGAGACCAAAAATTTAACAGACGTTTTACTAAAAACGAGCCTTAGTAAGTGGCATATTTGTATTGTTACTTCCCATTGTTATAACATTTATGGGCCTGTGTCTCTTTTTTTTTTTTTCTTCTTTTTTAAAGGAAAATAACAATGGTAAAAATAGGGCATTATATATGTTTACATTTCTTGGAAAAGAAAAGCTAGCTTGGAGACCTACAGTAGATAAAATCTAATATTATCATCTTTTGCCTACTGCAACCAGCGCTAAGTTTAGCTTATAGGCCTCAAGTGAAGTTGTCTGAAAGTTATTAACCAAATCCAGTAACAAATAATAAAAATCAGGTGCTGGTTTGCCCAGCACAGTAACAACTAGCACACTGTTAACTCTTCTTTCTAAGAACTACAGTCATAAACCACAGGATGTGCAGAGTAACCTCTTCTACCCAGAGACCTTTAAAATAAGTCTAGGTTTGCTACAAATTCTCTCTTAAATGGGTGATGCACAAAACAGCCTTAGAGCCTCTCAAGCCCCTAGCACGGGTGGCACTACATCACATTCACTCTGGAACCACAGACAGAATGTCTACTCCCTCAGGCTGGAAATAAGAAAAAGCAAGCCTGAATTAAACAGGTCTACAGGTTGATTTTTGTTCTGAGAAAATAATTTACTTGAACATCCCCTCTGGTTCCACTAGCAGGTCAGAAGATTTTTGTCTATTGCTGGTCCACAAATAACAGGCAAGGAGACCAGAAAACTTGACTCCATGTGGTTAAAATGTAAAAGCAATGCCAGTGGCTCTTAAATGTCCCAGATGTAAAGAGATTGACACGACGCAAGTTTTTTTTCATTTCTGGGGACAAACGGACATACAGAATCCTGGCATCTGCAGGAGACCCACCTTCTTCCTCCCTTCCCTTGGGTCTTTGAACAGCCCTGGAGGTCAGGGAGCCAGCAGCCATCATTTCTGAAATCACTCTGGCTGCCTCTAGCCAGCTCTCAATGCATGATTGCCCAAATCACAAAAAAAACACAGCCACAGCTGGCAACTCAGCTGACTGTCCCTAAGAGAGGCCAAAGGACTGAAAGAGCCATGGAGGTAATGTGAGTCTCTTACAACTAGGTGGTCCCCTACAGTCAAGCCTTGAGCCATGCCAGTGAACTAAGTACGTACAGAACTGCTGCCCATGCTCTTATGCATCTCTCCTGTGCACAGAGGATTTCAGTTTTACGTTTGTCAGTCCAGTACTGCCAAGAGTACAGAAGTTCATATTGCTTCTTTTCTAAAAGGATAAAGCACCAGCAGACACGAGAAAAAAAAAAAAAAAAAGGCATTTGTTGACGCTAAATAGCATTCAAGCTTTGACTAACTAATTTTCTTCCCTCAGTCTACAGCAACGAATAAACAGCTGATAAGAACTACAACCACAGCTTCCCTACTGTATAGCATGGGAGCAGCAATCAGTTCCTGAAGCTGGCCCACGCTCTTAGCTCACACTGAACATCTGAAAAGGTCCTCAGATTACTTTCTGGTTTTGTTTATTTCCCCTTATTAACAACAATCTGAACTGAGTAAAATTCAGTTCATAATGCTCTTTAAATTCTTCCTCCAGACTGAACTCCAGTTCAGACCAGGTCTATTTCTGTCTCATCTCTTGGTCTGTGTATTTTGGCAATACTCCTTCAACGCTTGTAACAGCACTGGATAAAGAACTTACACTAAAGAATAGAGCAGGAAAGAATGTAACTACAAATTTTACAGTGCTGTTTTGTGATTTATAACCTTAACACGTTGAAGTCAAATCAAATACTATGTAAAATTCAATTTTTAAATTCAAAATTTATACTTGATGTTGCATTACAAAATGAACTTATTTACTGCAACATCTAGCAAAGATTCATTTTCAGCTGCTGCCCACACCACTGGCTGCACGGCTGCCAGCTGGGAACAGCCGAGCTCCACCGTCGGGAGCCTCTTGGCACTGCAGGTTACCGCAAGCTCGCCCATAAGGGTCCTTCTCTTTCTTCACTGAACTCTGATTCCCACCGTGTCCCCAAATGTATCTCACCATAGGAGGGGTCCATAGGCTGACTGGCAAAAAAAAAAGTCACAGCTTCTTTTGTTTTTCCAGAATAGATGAATCCAATTACAAAGTCTAATTAAAAGCTTCTGCTGCTTGGAAGATTATATTCACAGATTACTTCCTTCAAAGAGACTTGGAAGATCCTTGGAGAGGGCTATCTTACTCAAGCCAAGTCAGCTTTTTGATCATGAGACAATTAAAACTGAAAAAGCAACTGGCTCTTTCCTGCTG
>NW_008824896.1:1435814-1444407 GCF_000699105.1 Pygoscelis adeliae | reverse complement strand
AAACTGCAGCCACATTGCTTTCATGAAGGATACAGAATTACTAATGCACTCAGCACCCAGATCTACACAAACACAGACCATGTAAGCAAATAAAGTTACCAACAGCAACTTGAGCACCCCGAGACCAGGACAACGCAGTACTGCTCAGGCAGTGATGATGAGAAATACTCTACATTCATGCTATGTAGCATATAGCAATATCCCAAGTCAGGAACAGTACTTAACGTGTGTAATTACTACCCAGTTATTAATAAACCAGAAGTCAATGTTTTCTTGAAGGAGCCATTCTCCTAACAAGCTTTATGGAGACCACAGCACCAATCAGTAGGTGCTTAAAACTGTCAGTAGACCACGGAAACAAGGACTTTCCAGAATAAGTTACCATATTAGACCTATGCTGTTCTTTAAACAGGCTTATGTTCTTGTAATGCCTTCACGTGGAAAAAGATATTTTTTTTAAAAAATCATAGATGGAATATGGTGTATCATATTTAAATGGGTCTGTTGGGGTTTCTTTGACAAGAGGGAGTTAAATGACCTGGAACAAAACAGAGCAGCACAATGGTTAGATACAAAGCTCGTACGCAGCATGGTAAGTTTTAGGGGTTTTTTTCTCCATAGAAGGATAAGGGAAACACAAAAAAGTAAAGACTGACCTAAGATTCCTTCAGAAGCTACCTGTCTCTCAAAAGAACACAAATAAGAAAAAAAATTTTTTTAGAAAACTCCAGAATAAAAACAAGCTTCTATGAGATGACATCTTGTGTGTGTCTGCATGTATATACATGTATGTGCATGAACATCATCACTCCAATACTATAAAATGCTTTATGATGTATCCAGTTGCCATCCTTTCAGAACAGAGATTTCCAAGCATAACAAAAAAAGTAATCTGAGACCAGCTGCTAGGAAAGAAGTTGCATCACATTCAGTGCAAAATTCCTAGTATTCTGCATATGAGCTTACTCTGTACCAAAAGTTTTCTTTTTATTATTAAAAATGCATCTGCTTTCTTTGTAGGTCAATGACAGTTTTTATTGATTTCAGTTAGAACAGCTCCCAGCTCCCCTCCAAGTATTACACTATAAAATGAATTGCTAAAGGATTACCAGTGTAAAACCATTAGAAACCCAAACCATTTCCTTTTAGCCATTATAACTGTAAATTCAAATCCCCATGCATCATTCTAAATAAACATTCATTTCACAAGACTAATCCATATGCAGCTGACAGAACATGGAATTTTACGGCGGATAACATTGTCTGTATACACTGATTATTCACTCTGACAATACCCAGTTGTATTACCCCCAGGGCTCTAACAATGGTTCAAGGGCGCCTCAAATACCACTGTGAATA
Organism: Pygoscelis adeliae; assembly: GCF_000699105.1. NCBI lineage: Eukaryota > Metazoa > Chordata > Aves > Sphenisciformes > Spheniscidae > Pygoscelis > Pygoscelis adeliae. The sequence goes on along the minus strand of NW_008824896.1, from coordinate 1,443,048 downwards.
AAGAAGCATCAATTAGTTTGTTAAGTTAAAGCATTATTTAAAGATGTTACAAGAAGGTCAGTTACTGGTATACCAGGTTAAAGTGAACTTTTTGGTCCTTTTAAAAATCTCTTATTAATTTTAACAGTGAAGACTTTAGAAATAGAAAATGAACTATTTACATTTAACAGACACTTTTCTTACTCCTGGCGAGGCTCTGTTTGATAGGTTGGACCAGATGATCTTTCAAGGCCCCTTCCAACCTGGCCTGTTGTAGGATTCTATTGCACAAGAAAGCAATGGGAAAAAGCTGCAGAAAGCATGACTGCAAAATTGCTTACCTGATAGAGACAATCAGGGCAGAAGAGGATACTGAAACATTTTAGTTCTATTTGTAAAAAAAAAAAAGTGGTTTGGATTTAAATGTCAATTTAAAAAGAAAGATATAGCAAGTTTTTCCATGGCCAGATAAGCCTCTCAAAACCTTCATTAGAGCACTGTTTACTTTGGTAACTGGCAAGTCAGCTGGAAGCAGCTCTCTCCCATCCCTTAACTTTTGCCTGTATCATTTGTAATTGTGTAATTTTCTAAAAGGCACCAACAAAAACATTTTTAAGCAGCAGAAATCATTCAGTAAGAGATGAACTTATTGCAGAACTACAGGGAACCAAGCCTGAGAAACTCAAATGGCCACCACAACCCCAAGGAGAGGGGAAAGGAGTCACGCGGCCAGGCTGAAGAGTTTCTCCAAAGCTGCCAGAATAGCTTGGCGGTGACAACGGTCTTATGCATCTCCTTCCTTTCTGTGGTCCAAACCAGTGAAAATGCCTTGCGGTGTGGCTTCTGGTTCTTCCCAGCTCTCACCCTGCACAGCAGAGTGCAGGCTGCACAGAGCAGGACCAGCCAAATAGTCAGCTCTCCTAACTGGCACACTGCAGTCCCCATAAGTTTAGCTGCTGGGAGTCATTTAACAACCACACGGGAAGTAACAAAACGTTCTTCTCTCCCCTCTGTAGCACTGCACTTACTTCATCCTTTTAATCTAAGGGAAGAATCAAAAATCAGAACTTGCCCCCCCCGTAGTCACACAATTAACCTCTGAGAATATTTGTTAAACAAATCCTGTTGCACAGAAGTCTCCGATTCTGACTGTGCTGCCAAGAATTTGGCTGCAAGCCAGACATGTTTACTTATCACTTTGGAAAGACAATCTGCAAATTCACTGACCTTATGTCAGCTCCATGGTACATAAACAATCCCCCAATTCATGTCTAAGTATCTTTTCTGCTGACAGTCATTTGGTATATAAAATTGAGATCCCAGCCAGCCAGCAAAACACCTTATACCATAACAACATAATTTTTAAAATCAACTGAGAAAAGACTAGAAGAGAACCAAAGCTGGAAGAGAGTCATGCACTCATTTAGAAAGCACCAATTTCAGTTTGCTTCTCCAGCTGTGAAACAGCAGTTCTGGAGTTTTACCACCAACAGCTCAGCCATGCAGAGAGCGCCAATCGCACAGGGAACTGGAGGCAGCAGCTAGTGAGCCATCTCAGTGCGAGCTAGCTCCACTCAGGAGTCAGCATCCTAGAAGTTCTTCGGTCACTTTCTTCCTCATCCTTCAGACTCTACCTAAAATTTCTTGGGCATGAGAAGTTTTTCAAGTAGATGATGCTGCCCTACTAGGCGGAAGGATGTTGCCAGTGTCTCCACAGAAAAGATACAAACACAAGGATTTCATAAATTGTATGGATTAAAGCTGAACAGTCTATCAATGTTTGGACTCACACTGAAAAAAAAAAAAAAAACCAAAACAGACTCAGCTTTACCTGTTACCCCTTCCCACCCTCTGAGCAGGTAAAGTAAGAGCCTTTGCTAACCACTAGCAGTACTACAGTGCAATGTCCACTCCCTGTGTAAGCAGCTGCCAACTCGAGGAGGCAGCCAAACCTGCAGGTTTGGCTCAGGATAAACTCAGAATGAAGCCACCAGAAGTGTTTTGCAAGAAACTAATTTTAAGGCCACAAAGCACAGCTCACAAAAATAACACAGACGTCTAGGATACAGGGCCTGGCCCTGCCACTTGGCCTGCAGTAGTACTGAGATGCCATCTACAAGTCCCAGAAGTGGCATTTGTTTCCTTTTCACTGGCAGCTTACTTACAAATACACCGCCTTTTTGCCAACTTTTCTACACAAGCAATAACTCTAGGCAGCTCATTACAGCAAGATTCATGAGAGTTTAACTGGGTAGCTACTAACCCATCCAGATTTACCCATGCTTATCTACACACCACAGTTCAGTGCAATGGGCTGCGGTTAGCTCGGCAGGAGCGGAATCATGTTCTGTGCAGATGTCTATCACCTCTTTGCAAGGGTTCATTGCCCTAGCACTGACCACAGGGAACATGACATGACATTATGTATCCAAATGTGTGGTGGGATGCCTGAACAGAACAGGAGGTTAATGACTATAGGAAAGCTATTTCACAGCTTTGGAAGAAGAAAAAGGAAAATCATGAGAGTATTTCTGGTCTTGATGCCAGTTTGAGTGTTCAGTAGTTTTTAGGAAGCTGTAGAAGAGAGGGAAACATTAAATATTATCTGTGGATTATAAAATTCCACTGAGTTTTACTAGTGTAAAAATGCAAGCATGCTCCAAACTAATTCAAAAAGCAGATGTGAGGAGGGAGGGAAGAAAAAAAAAAAAAAAAAGAGATGAGAACATTAATGTTTTTACCCTAAACAAAACAGTCTTTCATTTCACATGAGGGTAACTTAAATCGGTTAAACAGGAATACATTATGCAGAAACCTTGTTTTCTGTTTGCTCATCTTTTAAAATTTGTTCAAAATAATGCCACTATTTATGTTTAGCCAGAAGTTAGCTTAGACTAACTCATTTACCTTGATCCCTGTATTTCCCAATTTCACCTTCTGTCTGGCCTAGTCCAACAAGACTGGGATGTACTCAGCTGACTACTGGAAAACATGGAACTCTCACATGGAAATAAAATAATCAATCGCTAAATAATTACCAAAGTTACTCTTCAACTATTATTAAATTTTAAAAATGGAAGCATTTACCATGATTATTGTTTTCAATAAATTGTTCAGCCTGTTCATACAACACAGTACAAAGCTTTCTTCTCTGGAGAATTTGGATCTGTAGCCTTGAAGCTATCAAGCTCCAAAAATCAATGCTACAACCCAACTTGTACTGTTTACATAGGTCAATCAAAAGAATATTTTCTTCCAGACACAATGCAGACCCTGAAAAACACTCACTCTCTGAACATGCAAGTGCTTTGAAATACACTCTGACAATTCATGCTGGGATATTTTAAGTGGTAACCGCTCCCCTGACAGAGTCAAGACAGTTGAAAGGTGGGTACTAATTTCTTAGTTGCTGCAGCTGGCAGCCAAGTACCTTAACTGAGGATGTCACCAGTGAACATCGAAAGTGTGATTTTAGTGCAATCCAAGATTTTTGTCACTCACCACTGTTGTTGAATAGAAATAAAAGGACTCACAGGCTGATCTACATCAGCTGAAGTTTGCTCTCAATTGATGGCCTTTTCAGCTGCCCTGTTATCAAAGTTTCCCACCCATTTGTGCTAGCAAAGAATTGAATGGGTAGGGGTATGGTTTCTGTTTATTTCTGTGTTTATTTCACATTTTCCATGGGCTTCTCATCTCTCATATTCTTTTGTCAGACTAACACAACACATCTAGTCTTCTATACCATTAAAGCTTAAGACATTCATTTACTAAATGGCAGCAGTTGTTCTAGATGTTAGTACGGCAATGTTCATCCTCAAGTAGTTCACTACTACTGTCTTGTCAGAGTTGGTGAGTGAGCACTCCTCAGCCTCTTCAGGGCAAAGTCAAGTGGCTTAGCATATAATATGGAACAATTTTTAAAATTATGAGAGCTTGATAAGATTCCAGTAGTGCTAGAAAATAACACTCATCCAAAAACTCTAGACCATTAAAAATAGAAAGGAAAACTAATAATCTTCAATAGACTGCATGAATTAGTAACTTCAGTGGCCCAAATTGTCACATAACACATCACTCACCTTTCTTTAAAGAACAAGAGCACTAGTTATACATCTCTCAGCCAGAGTATATTCTTCTAGCTGAAGCTCGTCTTAAAATAGATTGATCTTGCCCTTATAGATTGGATTCTGACTTTGTTCTGGTGTGGGTTGCTTAGTGCTCCTGCTGCAAGGTCTCTCTGGCACACCCTCAAATGCCAATCTCACACCTAATGTCCTTCATAGGCAGCAAGACTTAGGAGTCCAGCCATCCAGTGGCTCAATATTGAATCTTCAACTGCGCATTTCGACTCCACTTCCACACTTTTCCAAACATACTTTTCCACAAAAGGCCTGCTAGCGATGAGAGCTTTGGTTTGCTAGTTACGCTGTCCAGGCACGACCTAGGTGTAAAGCAAGGAAGTGAAGTCCTAGAAAAGGAACATCTTAACCACAGACACTTTTAAACAGCATAAGCAGTTCAGATCTGAAGAAAACATACTTCTGAATGTCACCCCTTCAGGGCAACTTCACTGCCCCATGCAAGTCCCAGGCCTTGGGACAGCACATGATAATGGAATAGCTTCTCTTCCTCAAAGAGCAGTCTCTTTTGAAGGCAGCCTCTGCCAACCCCCTTTCTGCTTTAGAACATCTTCTCAAGAACCTTCTCATTCCAGCCATGAGGCTTCCACCAGCGACTGCCTGAGAAACCAGAGCAGTTGTCCAGCCCAGAGCACAGTCTTTTCTAAGAAGCAAGCACAGGAATACGAACCGAGGGCTGTGCTACAGCTACTCAGAGCTTCTCATTTATGCCTTATTTCTCGTATCCAAAAGAAGGCTCAAAACAAAGATATGCAGTTCTTAAGATTCATTCAAACCAACATAAAATTGCTACATATATTAATAGTCAGGCTAACTTTCTTGAGCACTAATGCCAAGGCACAAAGACTGTAAGCGCATAACCAACTCTCTTTAAACAAGTCTGTTGTGCAGGATCAAGGAACCACCTGTTTTTACAAACTGCCCACTGGTATTATAGTCATGGTGAAGACTGTCACTACATGGAATTTAAGAGAGATTCAGGTACAGACATGAATTCAGTTTCTGTGAAGCTCTCGTTCAGGTTTCTACAGTACAAAATGGCATCCAAATGATTAAGACTCTATCACTCAGGTTTAAATCACTAGTTCTGCCAAAGATTCTCTTTGTTGCCAGAGGTAAATCTTAAGGGCCTCACTCAGAAAAACACTTAAGCATATGTGAAAATCATATCAAAATCAACAGAATATATACAAAAACATTCTTAAGTGTTTTGCTTAATTACAGAATTTGTTTGTGCCCAAGGTCTCCAAACTGTGAAGGAAGTGGTGTTTCCCTTCTCCCATCCTTTCTTTATCCCTAGAGTAAGAGCTGGATATTCTGGGCAGGATTATTTATCATCATATGACAGCAGAGATACTGTAACAGTAGAAGTCCAACTGTAAAGACATTAATACAAATGTTATGGATTCATTTCTGGTATGACTATGTGGACCAAGACCCCAGTGTACCAGCTAAACTATATAAACACAGATAAAACTGTCCAAACACCTAACTTTAATAATAAACCCAATCTAACTAACAGAATAACCTAGATGAAATTCCAGGTGTCTCTCACATGGTAAATTAAAATAGTCTGTCATAAAGTTCAGAGTACACTCCTATAAAGCTAGCGTCATGTCAGAAAATATAAACAAAAACAGAAAAAATTTAATTCATCTCATTCTCCAAAGTCACATCTCGCATTTGCTAAGCTCTTTCAAACACGTGATGTTGCTGATTAACAGTAATGCCTTAAGGCACAACCTGTTTCCTTTTTCTGATCTTCAGAGTTAAAAACTGCTTTGAAATGTCACCAAGGCATACAGTTCTTACTCAATGATAACGTCGGAGAGCACCCTATAATTTAAAACATCGCACTTCTAATTGACAAAATTGAGTCAAGTAGGAAAAGCATAATAAATTCAGATCCTATCCTGAGTACAATGAAACTTCAAACACTGCTGAAAAAATGAAAAACAGCGGAGCTAATAAAAACTAAGTCCTGCTTAAACAGTCTTTCATCAAGCAAATTTCACCTACATTGTTACTCTCGGCATTTGGGAAAGTAGGAGGAGCCAGCAAGGTCTGAAGAGGAGATGTGAAAGGGTATTTGGGAAATATGTAATATTTAGCAAATTAAGAAAGCAGACAAACAAAGCCAGACTCTGACCTCAGTTACACTGGCGTAAATCCAAACTAACATCACTGACCGTAATGGAATTACTCTGGATTTACTCCATGTTAACTGAGATCCAAACCTATTCAACGAGACAGAATATCAAAGTGGAAAAAATGGCTTTTCTGTCTACACAATGGGACCTTTCATTGCAAGTAACTAAGAAACTGTTTAATGTTATGTAGCTACAGCACAAAAGGTGAGATGGTCACAGAATCATAGAATAGTTTGGGTTGGAAGCGACATTTAAAGGTCACCTAGCCCAACCCCCTGACATGGGCAGGGACATCTTCAACTAGATCAGGTTGCTCAGAGCCCCCTCCAACCTGACCTTGCATGTTTCCAGGGATGGGGCATCCACCACCTCTCTGGGCAACCTGTGCCAGTGTTTCACCACCCTCAGCATAAAAAATTTCTTCCTTACATCTAGTCTAAATCTACCCCCTTTTAGTTTAAAGCCATTCCCCCTTGTCCTACCAGAACAGGCCCTGCTAAAAAGTTTGCCACCATCTTTTTTATAAGGCCCCTTTAAGTACTGATAGGCTGCTAGAAGGTCTCCCTGGAGCCTTCTCTTCTCTAGGCTGAACAACCTCAACTCTCTCAGCCTTTCTTCATAGCAGAGGTGTTCCATCCCCCGATCATTTTTGTGGTCCCCTTCTGGACCCGCTCCAATAGGTCCATGTCTGTCTTGTGCTGAGGGCTCCAGAGCTGGACGCAGTACTCCAGGTGGGGTCTCACCAGAGCAGAGTAGAGGGGCAGAATCACCTCCCTCAACCTGCTGGCCACGCTTCTTTTGATGCAGCCCAGGATACGATTGGCCTTCTGGGCTGCGAGCGCACATTGCTGGCTCATGTCCAGCTTTTCATCCACCAGTACCCCCAAGTCTTTCTCGGCAGGGCTGCCCTCAATCCCTTCATCCCCCAGCCTGTATTGATACTGGGGGTTGCCCTGACCCCAG
>NW_008824896.1:1427423-1435145 GCF_000699105.1 Pygoscelis adeliae | reverse complement strand
AGCCTTCTCTTCTCTAGGCTGAACAACCTCAACTCTCTCAGCCTTTCTTCATAGCAGAGGTGTTCCATCCCCCGATCATTTTTGTGGTCCCCTTCTGGACCCGCTCCAATAGGTCCATGTCTGTCTTGTGCTGAGGGCTCCAGAGCTGGACGCAGTACTCCAGGTGGGGTCTCACCAGAGCAGAGTAGAGGGGCAGAATCACCTCCCTCAACCTGCTGGCCACGCTTCTTTTGATGCAGCCCAGGATACGATTGGCCTTCTGGGCTGCGAGCGCACATTGCTGGCTCATGTCCAGCTTTTCATCCACCAGTACCCCCAAGTCTTTCTCGGCAGGGCTGCCCTCAATCCCTTCATCCCCCAGCCTGTATTGATACTGGGGGTTGCCCTGACCCAGGTGCAGGACCTTGCACTTGGCCTTGTTAAACCTCATGAGTCATCACATAAATATCCACAGCCAAAATTTCTAAAGTTTGAAATGTTTTATGCACTTCAAATCTGCCTCTAAACAAGCTTTATGCAAGTTAAAGAGTTAATTCAAAACATGCTTCAGTTATTTAAGGCTTTTCTTGTTTGCTTGTTTCATCTCAAACCATACTCTTTACAAAACAAGACTCATCCCCATGAAGTAGGCATGCAACAACATCTCTTAAGTTGCTTCCCTCATGCCCTTTACTGAAACAAATTCATTCTCTTATATCACTTGCTAAGCTAGAGCTCCATTTCCATAAGCTACCACACACCTCTACACTGTGGAGTATTTCTGCGCCTTCCCTCTAAAAGAAAAAACATGGGTACGTATCAGTATAGGTGGCTATGCCAAACCACCAGGAGCTTAAAAGATTTGCTTGAAGTGATAAAATTGCCAAATTCTTTAAAATGCAATTTAGCCAACACACGTTATTTTTATCTTCATATACCATGGTTCACTTTAAGTAACAGAACGATATTCAATTACACTTTCAAGGGTGGGAAAAGGGCTGCAATGACCTGATCTCCACTTTTCACACCCTAAGCATAAGCACAACAGTAATATTTAGAACAAACCTTGACACACAAAGCAGCCACATTTTTTTCTCCCATTGTCAGCATTCACAGAGACTGTCTAGATTCGCACACACACAGATCCTGCATAACTCAATCTTTCCAGTTCAATTCAGTTCACTAGCACTAAGGACACTCATTCCCTTCCCACCGCCACTATACCAGCCGAACAAACTGCCAGCCCTGCTCTCCACAACTGTCCTAACACAAGCCATCACCTCCTCCGCTGGGCAGCAAAGAGGTCCATGCACAGCTAGCAAGCTCAAAGAGTTTCAGCAGAGCTTAACAAGCAGTTCCCTCAGAGAAGAGGGAAGCAGATAGGAGTACAGAGCAGTAATTTTTTCGTCCTATACAGCTACACCTTTAAGAAAACGTACGTCCACAGATTCAGCCAAAATTTCACAGAACAAAATATCAGAGTCCATTGGTCCAATTCAGACCCAGAACAAACTCTAGAAACGTACTCGCTCGCATGGCCAATATGCGAAGTAAGAATGATACATGTCCCTGCTACCACCCTCATTCATGCTAAGGCAAACATCAGCCATCAGACACACTGAAAGCAGCAAGTGAAAGATTTCTCCATCATCTCCTGCACAAACCTATTTGTGACTAACGCAGCACTTCTTTCAGAGCAAGAATACACTGCCTGTAGCAGCACCACATTTCATCACCAGGATACAGTCTGTATATGCAAAAGATACTCCAGACTGCCAAGAAATCTTGAGATAAAGGAGGGGAGTGCTAAGAAGGGACACTGAACCTCTGAGGGAAAAGGGTCAATGGAAACTTTGAGGAAGGGATGGGCTGAAGGCAGAGACGAAGAAGATAAGATGTGGGAGTCCGACAGATTAGGAAAGAAAGGAAAAGGAGTAAACATTTCAGGGACAAATAAGTGATTTGTGGGTTTGTGGGTAACACAGAGGACTGTGACTCAGGAGTAAGTCACATGAATTCCCTGTGCTTTGATTCACCTATGTAAAATTTAAAGGGGGAAGACGTGAACAAAAAAAAAAAATCCCAAAACACCAAAAAAAACCACTTATCTGAAATGCCCTAAGACACCAAGATGTAGGTTTTTAAGTAATATGTTGTTAAATCAGGAGGCAACACTCCTGGACAAGCACCACTGCCTAAGCATTATGTTATGTTCTCCGAATGCTGTAGGGAAGCAGTCAAAGTGTTATCCCAACCAGTGCACACCATGTCTTGCTTCAGCAGCCTACTAGAGACTACGCTGGGGCTTGGCTTTGCCTGTGCCACTTGCTGGGGGCTAGCAGTACTTCTGGTACTCAAACTCTGGTAAAAGACAGTAGTTAATGTGTGCACAGTGATGCTAAAGATCTCTAATTAAAACCACGCTACTATTGTGTTGGTGCTGTACAAGCTAAGTAACATAAAATGGAAAAGTGCGACAATGCAAAGTGATTTGCCCAAAGGTTGGCAGCAACCATAGACTCTCTACCCACGTGCTCCAGCTATTGCTCTTTTATTTAAAACCATGTGCTTGCCTAACCATTTCACCTATTTACAGCCTAAAAAACTAGCTCTGACACAGTAGTTGTAAAGTCACAGTCTTTTGAGGATTTTAGTAAATAGAAATATAAATTAATATGGGGGCATAAAAGAAACCGCAGTATTCCTAGCTGTTCTAAGGCAGAGGACTTAATTTTTCCTGCACAACTTTTCTCTTCTTCTGTTCCTCAATAAACTGTAAGTGCAAAAGCATACTAGTTCAGTGAACTAACTAAGACCTCACTAACTAAACAAAAAGCTCTGTCCTTTGGAAAACAGACTCGGACATACCATTGTACAGCTTAAGAGAACTCAGGAAATGTTTCAGTGATATTCAGCATCCCCAGAGACACTTAACTTCAGCTCATGAAAATACACTGGTGTCCAAAGCATGAAAGTTACAATGGCTTCCTGCATACACCCCCCACCCCCCAGGCTATGAATCTAATTTAAACAAGATGGCAGGAATCCAGCAGTAACCTATAGTCATAGATTAGAGCTGCTATCCTGAGCAAACAGACCAGACATTTAGCTGGGACTACAGCAACACAAGACATTCCTTTATTTTCATTTAATTATGCAAACCCACCCCCCACTCATTCCACTTCAGCAGGGTTTTTCCAGTCTGAAAACCTGGGGTCCCATTCTGCTTTTGGTTACATCTCATTGCAGACAAGCTCTACTGGTTGTAATTTATCCTATAGTTATAAAGTTGATACTGTGAATTTGGATCTACTATTTATCAGGCTACATGAAATTGTCTTTTAAAGCTGTCTTCATATTTTGTAGTCCTATGGCTGTGAAAAAACAGCAGAGGAAGGAAGCACTACAGCTCCCGTGAAAACACTGAAGCAGTGAAATATAGAGATAAAGCTCACTCCTCTCAACTGCAATTCTGCAACAGGCTCTGCACCGTGCAGGGGCCAGCTGTCTTCCACAAGAGCCGGCTCGTGCAGGCACCTCAAAAGAATAGTTTAAAATTCTCTCTGCACAAAGCTCCCACATCCAAGTTTATTTTGGGAGTCTCATTATGTTATACACAGCCTATGAACACTTACGCACTTGATTCATTGTACCTAATATCACACACTAACTATTGTATTACCAAGAGCATATGGTATGGAAGCCACTATTCCAGAGCAAACAGATGAAACTGCTAACAGGGATACATTACTGAAAATAAATTCAACACTTTCAATTATCTTTCGTTGCATGTGATGTATGCAGCTTGTTGGCTTGGTGTCTGGGAACATGTCATTTTCAAATATGCATACGTTCTACCAGTAATGTTTTGCAGACTGAAATCTGTGGCTAAGTATATTTTGGGAAAAGGGCTACAACTTGAGCAGAGCTGGAAAACTGCACACAGGTTCTCTGTGAAGAGGAGTACCAAGGATGCTGAAGAAAATCAAGATGGAAGAGTACATGGGATACAGAAAAATAAGTTAACATATCTTCATAAATACACACAGCCTGTTTATATTTGCAATACACATTAACAATGTGCATCACAGCCCCCATTTGTGGCTTATCCCCACAGAGATTATCAGTGTTGTAGCTGCCAGTATTACTCCTTTAGCTTACACAGGAAGGGACTCTGCTGAACACCCAAGGTTCAAATCCCGCTAACAACCTGTGGTAAGGGCAAATGAGGTGTAAGGCGTTCTGATTAGCCACATCACTAGGCATGCACCAACACCCTCCACAAAGCAGACCCACAGAAGTCCCTCCATTTATGCTGGAGCTGCCTGCACAGGCTGCTTCTGACCATTACTCAGTTTTAGCTCAAAATGTCCTACCAGGGAAAGTTCTTCAGCAGAGCTGAAGGTCTGGAATCAGACCAGAACCAGGGAAGACATCGTAACCTGTTCCGCTACATGGGCTAGGCTCATCTAAGCGCTCAGTATCCATATGGTAGGATGACAAACGGTATAAAAATAAATCTCAGGGACTATTATTTGGACAGTCAGCCCCAGAGCAGGAAAAAGTCAGAAAGCAGAGAGCCTCTCACTCGACTTCGTACCTCCTAAATTCAAGGCTTCAACTGAACTAACATTTGCTCCCTCTGCAGCCAGTGAAAGGAAATGAGACCTCCAAAGAGTATTTAAAAATTCACAAGCAATTAATTGCTCCATAACAGGTGCCAATTTCTTTTTGTGAATTACAGAAAGAGCCTTTGGGTAGCTAGTCTCTCAGCTGAGGTTCTTCAGTTAAGTACCTAAAGTGAAACGGAATGAATTCCATCCCCAGTGCCGTGGCTTCATGTATCGTGACGTAACATGATCCCATTCAAGTGCTTCAGGAACATGAAGTCATTGTGCTTCTCCTCTGGCAAAAACAGGGAAAAGCTCAGCTCACATCTATGGTTACCAAAGAATAGGTTGCACATGTTCTTCAAAAAGCAACAAGAGAAGCCTAACCATAGACCACAAGGGATGTGTGACATAAACCGCCCTGATCCTACTTAAAAATATAACACTGCAAATTATCCCTATACAAAATGCAAATCTTGGACACAGAGTTCACCCAACAACAACTGCATAGCATGAATTCACAACAGGCATAACTGAAGGATCTCATAGATCAAATCCAAGACTAACACACCTAAAACAGGAAATCCTAAACTCTGGTAATAGTTATAAAAAATTAATTATATTCAACAATGTAATTGAGGGATAAAACACATTATCCCTGGCAGTCGTAAAGAAAGCATATGAAGCAGCCAGCCCAGAGCACATTTCATTAAATCCATCCTATTTCTTCTAAGAAAAATGTTGATTATCAAGGCATGGTGAGCTGATCAAGTAACACCATCAGTCTCTTTCAACAGAGAAATTGTTTTGCCATTTGCAAACTGAAAAACATATGTTCCCAATATTTTCTCTGATGTATGCTCCTTCAAAACCAAAGCCCACAGCATATGCCAAAAATCAAATAATTGATTGGAAAATACATACCAACTGGCATCTGAGGGCTTTCTCCATCTAAAGGGTTCCTCCTGTCATTCTTTAGCCCACATTCAAAATCCATTAACTAAATGAAATATCTGCTCCTTTTCCATACTCCTTAATCCAGCTCATCCAGACCCTCAACTGACTGAATTGAATCCACTCTAGTATAAATTCCACGCAGCCTCCAGTATGCACACAAAAAGCATAAAGCACAAGTCAGAAAGACTACAGAGACACATACCTCAAGTCCACGCAGCATAACAGAAACAGCTCTGAGGTTCCTAACAAGCTGGTACAGCAGGACGAAGAATGTGACAGACACATAACAAAGCACCGACCCAATATAAACTCATTTTGTCCACCGTTCGTTAAGAAAAGTTCAAGCACCATTTGTACCAGCAAATGGAGTTCCATCACTCCATGCTCCCCTACACAAGTATTGTTTTACCCTCCTGCAGTTAACACAGGGCCCAGCTCTGTGTCACACGATACAGAGCTTTCAAAAGGCATGCAAACATGTCCCCATACCCGATCCAAATCAATCTGGTACTGCTGAATGGTAGTGCAGCACATGGACAAGGATTAAGGACCACAGAATCTCAGTTTCAGCAGCCTTCAGTTCTTGGGTTTTTTTTCCTTCATTCTCCTCTGAGAACTCAAGCTCCTCTCTTCAGTAAAGGCATTCACTATTAATTCCTCACCACAGAAGGCATTGTTTTTCACAGTTAACTTCTAGCATTGCCACTTTAAAAGAGCAAGGTTGGCATTTCAGGAGGCAAATATTCTCTAGTTAGCCTCCTTGTCAACTTCTCTCTGACAATTCACTTACAATGAACACTACTGCCTCAGTTAAAGTGAGATAAAGATGTATATAATATTCACACCTCCTTATTCATAGAATCATTAAGGTTGGAAAAGACCTCTAAGATCATCGAGTCTAATCGTCAACCCAACACCACCATGTCCACTAAACCATGTCCCTAAGCGCCTCATCTACCCGTCTTTTAAATACTTCCAGGGATAGGGACTCAACCACTTCCCTGGGCAGCCTGTTCCAATGTTTAACTACTCTTTCAGTAAAGAAATTTTTCCTTACATCCAATCTAAACCTCCCCTGGTGCAACTTGAGGCCATTTCCTCTCGTCCTTTCGCCAGTTACTTGGGAGAAGAGACCGACACCCACCTCGCTACAACCTCCTTTCAGGTAGTTGTAGAGAGCAATGAGGTCTCCCCTCAGCCTCCTTTTCTCCAGGCTAAACAACCCCAGCTCCCTCAGCCGCTCCTCATAAGGCTTGTGCTCCAGACCCTTCACCAGCCTCGTTGCCCTTCTCTGGACACGCTCCAACATCTCAACATCCTTCTTGTAGTGAGGGGCCCAAAACTGAACACAGTATTCGAGGTGCGGCCTCACCAGTGCCGAGTACAGGGGCACGATCACTTCCCTGCTCCTGCTGGCCACACTATTTCTGTTACAGGCCAGGATGCCGTTGGCCTTCTTGTCCGCCTGGGCACACTGCCGGCTCAGTGTGCAAAGCACTTTGAGTAATAACGATGACAAACAAGTGCTATATATTAGTTGGGTGGAATTGTTATTAGCTTCTACACCTTTTTATTTTCTTGTGCAATAGCCACCATTAAAGGCAGAAATTTCAGCTTTGATTGCTTATTAGATCATTTACGAATTTCGGATCCAAATCTGAATTCAGATTTCAAATGAAGTTCAAAGCTCCAAATTCTTGAATGCGATTTTTCAGTTTGAGGTATTAAGCAGTTGGCCTTGGCCCATCGATCCAGCCTGTCCAGGTCCCTCTGCAGAGCCTTCCTTCCCTCGAGCACATCAACGCTCCCGCCCAACTTGGTGTCATCTGCAAACTCATTGAGGGTGCGCTCAATCCCCTCATCCAGATCATTGATAAAGATATTGAACAAGACCAGCCCCAAAACTGAGCCCTGGGGAACACCGCTCGTGACCAGCCACCAACTGGATTGAACTCCATTCACCACAACTCTCTGGGCCCGGCCGTCCAGCCAGGTTTTGACCCAGCAAAGAGTCCACCTGTCTAAGCTGTGAGCCGCCAGCTTCTCGAGGAGAATGCTGTGGGAGACGGTGTCAAAGGCCTTACTGAAGTCCAGGTAGACCACATCCACAGCCTTTCCCTCATCCACTAGGCGGGTCACCTGGCCATAGAAGGAGATCAGGTTGGTCAAGCAGGAC
>NW_008824896.1:1420273-1427277 GCF_000699105.1 Pygoscelis adeliae | reverse complement strand
CAAGCTCCTCCACCAGCTCCCTCAGCACTCTCAGGTGGATCCCATCTGGTCCCATAGACTTGTGAGAAGTCTATTCATTTCATTACTGTGCATTCACAGAAAATAACCGTTTTCTCCAGATGAGAAAGAGACAGAATATATCAATCTCTGGAAGGAACAGCTTAGTCATACCTTAACAGCACTGGAAGATCTGCATCAAATATCTGCTTTTCATAAATCATTAGAAATTTGATTTGTGGGCATTTAAACCAATTCAGTAGATGCATACATCATCATAAATTTCTCTTTTCTTTCCATACCATAGAGCTCCCATCAAGACGCATAGCCAATGTGGCCTACTGTTAAACAATTATTACCATGAATAGGATTAACTTGGCTTCTACACATGACTTTGTGTGGAAACATAAGCTACTGCAACTTTTGAGAAATAAATTGAAACTGCGGGGAAGAAGAGGGGAAGAAGCACAGAGGAAGTCAGAAGACTACAAATTCAGCTCTTACACTGTTGGTATCCACCTTCTCCCCACTGCTCCCAGTTATCAGACGTTGCTATCTTAGATGAGAGTAACCATCATTCCCTGCTTCACAAGGAGGAGAAAGCACAGTCCTCAGCTGTGCAGGCAGGCAGAGAATACAGCTTCAACAGGTCCTCCTTCCACACAGGATTTCAGAGGGATTAAACCATATTCACTGCTTGGATAATTCAGGACATGGTGAAATATGCTGTGCAGCCACTTTTTATCTGTGGCAAGGGTTCACTGTTTTTTTTCAGTTTAACTGGCACAAGCTTGATCACTTTCTCGTTCAGCATTGTGTTATATTTACTTCGAGACCAATCAGCAAATAGTTAAAGTAACAGAAATAACGGGGCAGCAATCTCTAATGGGAAAGCAGGGACAAATCTTTTTGTGCGGAACAGCAGCAGCTGAAAGACCAACCAGAGCTTCATACTGTCACTGTGTGGATTTGTGCTGCTGTTTAAATGCATGTTTTGTGATGTACGCCTACACTGATGTCCCTGAGAACAGTGACAAGTGGCTTCTCAACAAGTTCAGTTCACAGCAAATGATCTAAAGACAGAATCCTATCTGGAGTGGAAGTTACAGAACCTACACACCACGCTTCCCTTCTCAGCAAGGTATGCAATCCTCCAGCAAAGTCTACATTTTGCTATCTACTAGTCTTCAGAAAACACAATAGTAGTAGGTGATATGAAGGAAAACCTACTATACTGGGAAGTGAAAGTGTTTTTCAGGTGCATGGAGGGATAATAGTAATGTAAAGATTCTAAGGCAACTGACAGAAAGCTCTCACATTAAAACCCACTGTATTTGGGACGGAATTTAAAACTCTGTACCATTATTTGCTACATTGTTGCATACCTAATGGTTGAGCTTGCAATGGCACTGTAATATAGTGACTGCTGTTTGGGACACAACATGTGAAGTATCCTCTATGTAAGCTCCAGAAGCTATAGAGAACAGGCATACACTGCTACACAGCAAGCCTCATTTGCTAAATGACATCAGTAATAATTATTGGGACAGAATAACACTGGGATGCATTACTAATGAGGTACAGAGCTTTTCACGTAATTGTTACCACTTGGAGCTGTGGATAGCAAAACAAAATAGAACTAGCAGCTTCTGTTTAAGTTCAGTAGGCAACAATTTCAAACGTAACATGAAAAATAATTCATAATGCAAAGCAGAAGAGAATGACATATTTGAGGCATTATCACTTTTTTCCTAAGGAAAAGACAATCTCCACTGTATCTTCAAGTAAAAACAGGGATAAAATTCTTTCGCTTGCAAAAAAGATTTGAGAATCAGTGGGAAAATTTACCATTATACATACTTTCAGGGCTGGACAGGCAGAGTTAAGACAGTAGAAAAATAAGTTGTAAGTGATGTTCTAATAGGCTTTTGGATGATGTTACATTTCTGCCCTGTCTCAAAGATTTTGAAGCTTCTGGCACTCACAATACTGTCTTCTGTAATCTATATAAACAGCTACTTTTTGAAGGACCCCAGATAAATCCTTCCAGAGGATCAAAAAACAGCCATGTAATCACATAGAATCGATTTTATAGATATCACAATGTCTCCATTAAGGACAACAATAAGGTTTCAAAACACTCATTGCACATACGGTCAGTACAGTTATCATAGAAGTCTCAACAGAGATGGAAAATATCTGTAGGTGCTTTAGACTTTATCCTTATCAACTCGGAGTTGTTCACTATTACATAGTATTGGTGATTGGCATTCAACTGATGACAGTAACAATAAAACTTAGTAGTAGTAACAACAATAAAGAGGCTGAAATTGTCAACGGTGAAATAATAAGTAATAGTAACACTTCAACAGTTACAGCACAAAAGGGCAGATTTAACAGTTATTATGCCCAGTTCTGGTTATCATTTGTCTTCAAATGTACCAAGACAGCACTGGACAGCTGTAAATTTACATTGCGTCTCCTAAAACATGAAAGAAAAACTCAGAACTTGGACAGGCACCCATTATTGCCGTCACTATATATCTAAGGAAATCCAAAATAAATCAAACCCAAAAAAACTTTACACAGCCTTGAGTTTTTCAGCTAGGATTTTCAGAAATTTCTGAGGCCACCAAAGACACCACTCTGAAAGATCAGCCGTGACAACTTTAACCTGATATTCTGTGATGCATCAGTAGAGTTACTGAACCAGAACAGGGAGATTGGACTTGTTAAATTAGCACATTTTTTCCCACTTTGGATTTTGGGAATAACATGAAACCCACTCAACTCTCAAAATAAGAAGACTATTTGAATTAAGCGGAGAGAATAATTTTCTTTGCCTCTGACCTTACTCTTATGAAACAGGGTTGGGGCAACTCTTCTCTTTCCTTCCTATAAAAAATATGGGATTTTGATAAGTACCCAGTGTTTGCAAAACATTTACCCATGGGAACTTCATTGGCAAGCAGTTTATTGCTCCTTGCCAATCTAATAATTTGTCTAGTTCAGATATTAGACAGCTTTCAAACAGTTTTACCTACTGAGGAAGGTAAGGAGACCTGCTGAATGTGGACAGGAAGAGCTACTGCCCAAAGACAAGCAGGCCTACCCAGAATCCACCAAGTCCTCAATTCTCAATGGGAAGCTTCCCATTTGCATCTCACGGTATGGTTTGCAGAATATAACAGATCGATTTGAGGTCTGTCCAGGACACATGCACACAGCAGCAACCCACTGAATCTTTCTCAAGCAAAAGATATACTGTAAAACACTGGCAATATCCCTCCCCCCCGCCTCTTCTCTAACCCCCTAGTTCCATCACAGTGTACGCAAAACTCAATTAAAAACCACTGTACTACACTCACACAGTGCTGAATGTCACCCACCGAAGTACTAAGGAAGTTTATACCACACCACAGTATGGCTTATAACAGACCAACCTCAAGTAAGTGCTATTACTTACCCACAAATGCAATGACACTAACAGGTCTACATGACCCCCAGAACGAGAACTGCAAGGGAATGGCACACCACAGGAGCTCCCAGACTTTTCTCGTGCTGCCCCCATCCCTTGTACAAACTCCACTTCTGTGGTGCTGGCAAACTCAGATACCAGTACAAAATACCACATTTCCCTTAAACTTGCCCTCCCTGCTTTGAAAACTACTGCCTACAGTTTCTCCACAGCCATGTTCCTGTTCTTTAATAAAACTAATACCAAGTCGTGAAGCATTTCTTCCCCCACCCAAAGGAACCAGAGGGAATCCTGAAGACAATGACCTTCTTCAGGCTATACCAGAAGGACCATTCAACTTCTCCTGAATGGAAAAAGGTTTCGGACAACTGATTTATATACATTCAGCGTTTGCCTGAAGATTTTAAGAGACACCCATAAATCTGAGAGTAAAGCCTGAGGCCAAAGACCTCAGGTGACAGAAGTAAGCAATAGGGTTAAGTGCAGGGCAACGTGTTGGAGAAAAGCTCTCAGGAGAGTCTGGTGTAAGAAACCTGCTGGGCGGTGAAGAGGCAGTGATACTGTTTACCTGTAGATACAGAAACAACGAAGTGGTGGCTCATATTGGGAAGGCCGGCCATGCAGCCACAGCAGTTGAATTTAAAACAGGAAGAATATGAGCTGAGTAGGGGTGGAGGTTTTATCGCTATACTCGGAGGACAATTTCTTCTTCGTCACTCACAAGTGTCTTTTTCAAGGCAGAAGTCAGCACATAAAGGAAAGCTTATACTTCTCCATTTCTGCACACAGCTTTCCATCTCCCTTTATTATCCATTTGTATAACCACAATACTTTTTATATCAGGAAGTATGACAAATTTTAATTCCATTAATAGCCTAATCTTAATTTCTTATGTTTCTCCTCTGGAAAAAACATTATTTCTTCTTCATTATAACTTCTAAAAAAAATCCCAAACAAACAAAAACAACCCACCAAACTATCAAACCTGCAAAAACCAAAGTTCTCAGACCTTTCATATGACCTTCTGAACTCGTTCCAAGCTAGTATGTGGCTCAGGAGCCTAACCGCAGTTATGGATATAGCACTGCAAGTCTGTTAAATAAAGGAGACCCCAGGTTATAAAGTTAAACATAATTATGTGCCTTTACTCCATTATGTAATCAGAGCTTTACTCTCAAAAAAAGAGGAGTGGGATAAAGCAGAAAAAAAAAAAAATTGTATTTCTAGTTCTCCTACACATTTACTATGTGACCCTAGGTGGATGACTTAAGTTCAATACTATTTTCCCATCTGAACAAAGCAGTATTAACATTTTCCCTTTTCTCACATAGGCAATATGTTGCCCATCTGATTTTTAAGAAAAAGGGTTGGGAGATGCTCATATCAGAGATTTGTAGACATGCAGAGTATTAACAGGCAATCATCATCCTGTGCGCTAGGAAGTCCAGAGGTTATATATTCCCTTCATTTTTCTTGTAATTAAGATAAATTACTGGACTTCGGTTTATAAAATAGTCATTCACACTAAAGGAATGCTTGATTAAATCACACGGAGTCAGAGTTATTACTGGTATAATTCCGTTAGCTTTACAGAAAAATAGTACGGATGAACTTGTCCTCTTAGGCTTATTTTCCATTCCAAAATTCCTTAATGGCATAAAGAAAAAATAGAAAAGCTGGCCACAGATATTAAATAAAGACATTCTGAGTCCAATCCCATTTCCACAGGATACAATGGGAGTTAGTTAGTAGGAGATCAGGACCCACAACACGCAACTACAAAAGCATTTGCTGATCTTAAGCTTTAGCTCCAATTCAAAATTTTCCTGTGCCAACTCTTCTTAATTTGGGATTTATTTTTTTTTTAATCTCTCCACCCCCCTCCCCCCAGTTTTTCCATTGAACACAAGTCTGGCAAGAGATTTCTTTGTCAACAGCCCTTTTCACTATCTACAAAACTTCTGTGATCATGTTTAGGCATTGAAAAACCACAATAGAAAAATTCCTGTAATCTGTTAAAGCGTTGCACATGCTTACACATGAAGCAGAATCCAAAACAAAAGGCTTTTTCAAAACGGAGATCTCAGCATACCACCAGATGGTACAGCGGTATCGGAATGTGAAACCCATTACAAATTTTTTTCTGTAGGCCATAATTCTATGCCAAAAACCTCAGGTTTGATACTAAAAAATATACTTGTTAATTATTACTGTTTTACCAAAATACCATAGTCTGAGCAAAATACCATTGCAGTAGTCATAAAACTACATTTAAATCTACCATCAAAGACCACAAAGTGTTGGCATATCATAATGCAGCATTAATATGCAGCACTTTGGTAACAGTGTAGTCCAGTAGAATATAGGAGGATTTTTAAATAACTCAAATTATTTATAATTCAGATGTACCTGGTGTGATGTCAAGGACTCTTCCAAGACAGATTCTTGTATAGTTTTGGTGAATGCACTCTCCTTGTCAACAACGCTTTATGGTGCTTAGAAAGCACTTGAGCTGTTTCACTAATCAGTACTAATCAAGCAGTACTGCAAAGTGAATGACTGGGGCACTGTTCAGCATACACTGTGCAACACAAATTAGGAAACCAATGGAGTTAAAAGCCAAATCCACACCAACTTTACATTGTAATTACCTACGAATAAAGAGTGTATCTGGACCAGGACAGCTTTATACAAAGAGAAGCTCCTTGGAGCTGAAATCCAACTATATGTTGTGCTCCTTGTAGAGTCCCGTTTGTGTCATGGATCACAGTACCTCCATGAAGAAAAAATTGTCTGTGCGGCAGCTACATATAAAGCTCTTTTTTGAAGAAAAATTATCAGTTGAGCACATAACCAGACAACTTGGGGAAAAAAAAAAAAAATCTCACGCTCATCAGTTTAGTTGAGCAGTCTCCAGAAAGAACACCACTAAGTAAATGTATTGGACACTGTGAAATGCAAGGCAAGCAATATTTTTTATTAGATTTTTGAGAAAAGTTACTTCTCTATAGATTCAAAAAATATGTTGAAGAACTGGTCACAACAGTATTTCTTGCATTTTCTTTTCAAGTGCCTAGGCTTGGTCATCATCAGATATAAGACACCAGATTACCAGCAGTCTCAACTGCTACATCCATAAAATTCAAGGCACTGGACCATGGTGTGTCCTTCTAACTCTAAGAAGGACGTAGAGAAATAGTTTTCAGAAATTAAGACAAAATTACGTTTAAAATTATACATTCTCCACTTTCACATAGCTTTATGACCTCACAAGTTACCCATCACGCTAAAAAGTAAGGCCCCCTCTGGCCATGCAGGGAAGTTGGACTTCCATATAGAGACATGTAACAGAATACACCAATATATGTTTGCCAGCAGTTCTTTGTTGTATGGTTCAGCTCTCTGCAGGTTTAAGTTTCAGTTACTCTACTGAATGAAATCTAACATTTGCCAAGGAAAGAGATCTCCTGTGGAAAGAGAGTGAATGGGGGAAGAGGCAAGGAAGCAAGAAGTTGGGGGGGGGGGGGGG
>NW_008824896.1:1418047-1420252 GCF_000699105.1 Pygoscelis adeliae | reverse complement strand
TGGATTTGTTGCTAGTGATGTATATACGGAGCAAGAAGGTGATGGTACACGAAAGCATGACTAAAAGAATCAGTCTGTAACAGAAGCAGAGATCCTGGAGAGCCAGTGGAAGCAAGAGGGTCAGAGAGATGGGAGAAAAGGAATGAAAAGGAGAAAACGTACAGAAGAAAAACTGAATGAGGAAGAGAAAACATGTGGAGATGAGAAAGAAAAAAGCAGCTATTGAAACAAAGGATTTGCAAGTGGCCTGTGATGAAGGCTAAGCATTGGAACTACCCGTCACGTAAAAGCTGGAACTTCTTTCTACTGATGATGCACAAGAACAAAAGACCATCCACGCAAACCTCCAAACTAGAAGCGCACCTTTCAAGATCATCTTCTTGCTCTCATGTTTGGTGTAGATACCCAAGCCCTCTGAAAAAGAGAACTAGCAATTCTTACAGTGGATCACTTTGGTGAGCAGAAAGGGAAGATGTATAAAGTGTCATTATGGAGAGAAAATAAAAACAAAACACTCCAAACCCATCATGTTGATTTTCTGTCCCATCCAAGGTGAAAGAGCTCCAAGAACTACCAGCTTGATTTTCCAAAAGGATATAAAAGAGTTCTAGGCTCTACACTTGACCAAAATCTTTTCCTTCTTGCTTACTTCTATGGCCTGATGCTTTTTAAGCCCCATACATGTTTGTTGGGGAAAGTAAAAAAAAAAAAAAAAAAAAAAAAAAAAGGTAAAGAGGGAAAAGAAAAAAAATGACACCAACATTGAAAACGGTAAGGTACATAAACAGACCCTTTTGTGATAGGACACTCTGATACCACAATGATGTACTCTTTATAAGAAAAATAACAGAGAACCTACACAGGCTTATAGATAACAAAACAGCAAAATTTGCGAAGACAAGTTTTGCTCTAGTTTTCCAAGCATTTGATTTCAGGTATTTATAACAATAGCAAACACGTATCTTGTAGGCAGAAGTATCTATGACTGGGGGGAAATAGAAGGGATGTCTGTTTTCATTTGATGACATCCCTGCAAAAATTGAACTCTTAAGAATTGATTTCTGGAATATCATGTTGGGAGATATTCCATGGAAACTAGAACCAGAAAGGTAATTTTCAAGGGCTTTTCCACCAGTCTCTGATTTTTTTGTTTTTTTTTTTTTTAAAAAGGAGTTTTTACTGCATAGTATAGCACACATCACCAGCCTGGGGCATCCTGTTCCTATTTCCTCTTCAAGTCACCAGAAGATATTTGACAAGGAAAGAGGAAGAAAGCCAGAGAAAAGGGATAGGAAGGGAATAGAAAACAGATGCTGAAAGAGAGGAATGCACAATGTACAGCAGAAAGAAAAAAAGGTAGTATGAGGGAAAGAAATAAGAACCCAAACCAAAAACCACACCATGTAAAGCTTCTGGATCATTTCAGTGCAAGTTTCTGAATGTAAACATGGGACAACAAGACCAGAGGAAAAGTGCAACTGTATTATGTATGTTCATAAGTGTATTCCCATAGAAGGGCATTGAAAAAAACTTAGTTGCTTCGTTACTAGTATACGTGTTCTCTACTAGCAGAGAAGGTCACTGAAGCTATTCCAGTTCGTATTAGAATTATTAAGAAGAGTATTTGATCCCCTAAGCCACTCTTTGGTGCATACAGTGCACTTATAGTCCACTTCAGTTTATCCTGAAGGCTTTTGGAAGGTACTGGTATTTGTCTCCACGGAGACAGGGAGGGGATTCTGAAAACGTTACTTGCTACCGGCAAGTTACCGCAGCGGAGTGACCCGTGCGGCAAGCACGGCTAAGATGTGACAGAATACTTACGCTGCGGTCCCCTGGAAGCGCAGGAAACCCCAACCTTTTATAAAGGCCAGCCCTGAGGAGGACCTCCCCTGCTCCCTGGCTCTCCTTCCCGCCCCCACCTCGGCGTGTGCCGCGCTTCGTGCTTCGGCAGACGGCGGCGGAGACCCCTCGCCCCTGCCTCGACCCGGGCCCCTCCCGGACCCTCCAGGGAGAAACCCCCTACCTGGATCGTGGAAAGGCACCAACGCGAAGTTGTAAAGCGGTCTCTTGGGTCTTTTTAGCGACGTTTCCAGGATCTTGGATGCCCCCTCGATAACTTGCACCAGGTCGTCGTACATGGAGCCGGTCACATCAAACACGAACGCCAGGGTGGAGGCTCCCTCCGGCACCGCCTCGCCGCCG
>NW_008824896.1:1402218-1417476 GCF_000699105.1 Pygoscelis adeliae | reverse complement strand
CGAGCCCCTCGGGGGAGCCTCCCTGGCGGGAACGGGACGCCGGAAGGTGAGGTACAGACCTGCCCATGACGGACCGGGATCTGTGCCCACACCTGCTGGGGAGGTGAGGACGGTGGTGCTGACTCGAGCTCGTCCCTAGGAGAATAGATGAGTATATTTATTGTTTTCTTATTATAAATGCTTGATACGAGACTGAAGTCGCTCCTAAGTGCACTGCTGCCCTGGTTCTCCTCTTCAGTTACACTTCCACAACTACTACCTGAAACCCAGAGGCTGGACCTCCCAAGGCCCCTTCCAGCCTCAGTTTTCCTCAGCTCCTATGAAAGTATTCTTACAGTGACTATTAAAGTGGGTAGAAAAGACCCCAAAATGTGATCAGGACATTCAGGCACTGACAGTCTCTGGTGCAAGAAAAAGACTGGTCAATGAAGAAAAGAAAACGGCCAGAGTGGTGGTTTAACCCCGCTCAGGCGATGGAAGAGATTAAAGGCTATATATTTCAGCGCTCCTTAGTTGTTTAAGGATGCAGCTATGTCCTAGCACACACCTTTTGAAAACCCAATCCTCGGTGGCTGATCCAACGCCACATGAAAGGACTGGAGGAAGACCCAGGAGCCGAATCCACGTTGCTCCAGCTCACCTCAGCGCTGCTATCACAAGGCTCCCTTCCCATCGGCTGCATCATGCACTGCAGGGAGCAACGGGACATCATTTTAAACACCAGGTGGGAGGGAAATGGCATCCTTTGTTTTCAGTGGGATGAGTGAGGTGGATGAGGCACACAGCATTTGCTGCAGCTAGGAAAGTTAGATCATGAAGCAGAATTTAGCTGATTAGTTTCCCTCTTTATTTTACTAATCTTAAAATTGGTGCTAAAATTGTGCGCTCAAAACCGTCATATTGTGACTGGAAAATTAATCATGTAGAAACATTGCTTATCCTAATCAAGTTATAAGCCTGGAATTGAATTATAAAAAACAGATGTTTACATTCTTTCCCCCCTTCAGCACTGATGTCATGAGAAGGAAGCACATAACCAGAGCTGTGCAAAGCATTCACAATAAAACCCCAAACCATGGAAAACTTGCTTCATCTGTAACTCTGCTAGCAGAAAACTCGGACCAGGTTTGTCAAAAATATTCACAAATCTTTTAAGTAGAGATGCATTCAAGCCATAAAATAGGAATATGTATTTTGAATACCCTAGAGACTGGCAGCACTTGGATTTAAGGGTTTCCTTCAGTCCTTTATGAAGATGAATTCCTGTTACTTTTTTCCTCACAAAGAAAGCCATCATGTTCTTTCTGTCTTAAATTATTTCTCATTTAGATGTAAACAAGCTAGAACAAACCTAGTGTCTCTATGAAAAAACAACCCTCTTGGACACATAGTGCTGCATCTCTAAAAACCCGTCATTTTAACATGGGTTTTAAGGTACAACATAAAGAAAAATCTTTATTTCGTAACAGTGGAAACATATTTATTTTGGTTGCCTAACACTTTCCACTATAAAATATCCTTGAAGCTTGGAAGCTCTAACACTATTATTCACAGCAGGCCTTTGAAATTTGCAGGAAGAAAGCCCTGTAGCAAGAGGAGCGATTTTTTTTTTTCTTCTCCAGTGAAATTATTTTCATAGTTTGCCAAAGACTCATCTATTAAAAAAAAAAATCACTATGTTCCTTCTGACATGCTCTACAGTGAAGTTTTGACAGCATGCCAGAACAATAACTAAGCACAAACACTCCAAGGGTCAGGCCCATGCCACTGTCAAAGAACACTGTAGCAGAAACACCTGGAGATTATCAGGATGGGGGGACCGGGGCCAGGGGAAGGGAAGGGGGTCTGGGTTGGGGTACACCCAGGGGAGAGAGGTTCCCCCACCTCCCCCAGACCTAGCTTTGCCACAGCGGGCTACCACCTTCACGATTTCCGACAGAGCGTCAGCATCTCTTTTGTATAGATATTACAGTTGTCTTTGACACTTACTTTCTAATTTTGAGTGTTTCTAACTTCACCTTGATATTCTTTTCATGCCTATTTTGGGGCTGGAATTTGACATTTTGTTTATTTGGTAGCATAGAAGAATTCAACAGATGTGGACTTGATTGTCTAATTGCTTCCCACCACACTCATATACTGCCACTCTGAGTGTGAGCAAAGCGTTACCCGTCTAGAGCATATATTTATCCTGGGTGGTTGTAAATTATTAGATGGGGTGGAATAAAGAGTTAAGTCATTTAACTCCTCCTCTCTTCCTAGCTTGTCTCAAATATAAAAAGCATAAAATTTGTATGGTGTGGGAAAAATATACTTGTTTAGAAGATTGAGAAGGAAATAAAGTACTTTTCACCCTTTGGGCTTGTGTCTGAATCTGCTCCATTTTGTAATTTGCAGCTAAAAATTATTACTATCCAATGGCTGCTAATGAAGAAAGAGTTGCCGGTTTCAGTCTCGTTCACAGTAAACCAGCATCCACTGCAAAAACTGAAGTTTCTGTCTGAAGGAGAATATCAAAATGATTGTTTTTAAAGCTGATGCTACTCCCTAATTACAGAGCAAACTGCTGATACCAAAACAGATTCTCTTCCTGGGATCCCATGGACCACTCTCAGCAGGCTGCATCTGCCAGAGCTCTTTCTCACGACACCTCTTTTCTGGTCAGCAAGTTCTGCACGTATACCAGATACTCTGAACTGTTTTGTCACAGACATTTGACAATATTTTTTTCCTCTGGAACTCCATACACATTTAAAGCTTTTATTCCCACTCGTCCTCAAAGTCCCATCCCTCCTTTTTTTTCTTTTCTTTGTTTGAACTTGATTAATTGTTGTGGAAAAGGAGGGAATCGTTGCTGTTTGTTTTGGGTATCTGGCTTTGGCTCTCTCTGTGAGAAGTGTATGTATGTATTGTATAGTAATATCTCTCCAGTTGGCAGACAGAGTGTTTTCATAGCCAGTCTTTAGTCCTGTCTTTGTATTTTATGTGTATACACACCCTAGTTCTGCATATGAGAGGTACAACTTTGTATTTATCAAAGCCATTCACTACTCTGAAACTGAAAATAACATTTTGAATCTCAAATTCTGTGCTTTGAAGTAGTGTGCTGGCAGAACATATGCTGCTTTTGGGAAGGATAGGGTTAAAATGCCATCCTAGAAGAGGAATGCTACAACAGGAATTAGCAGGTATGCTGAGGAGCCTGAAACCAGGTAAGGCAGCTCACTAGAGCTGCTGCTAACAGGTCTGCAAGGAAAGACCTACAAGGAGCAGAAAAGAGAAAGGACTGATAGATTAAACTTTGGTTATATGTGGCAAAATCTTCACATTCATCTATGAAGACCATGAAGAGACGAGCACTACTTTTGGGGGGAGATTTTGGCACGTGAATGCCATTATATGATGAGGGTTCCAACTCTGAAGTGATCAAGTAAACACTGACCTTTTTCCAGCCAGTGACTTCTATTTTTTTAGCCATGCAGCTGGTCTCACATTCAGACAGTATGCTTTTAGTACTCATCTTTCCTCTCTGTGACCAAGGCATTTTGCCTGATACAGTTAAAAGCTGTTCTGCAGACAGAACAAGGTACCCTTTATACCCAATAATCTTGATGCCTCTTAGTGTTTTAGTCACAGAAGATTCACATCTTCCTGTGAGATACATTACCTTTGCCAACAATACAAAACCTATGACAATATAAAAATGGCATGTATGTAACTTTTGTTTGACTTCTGGCTTCTGAATCTTCAGAGGGGTCATATATTGTAAGTTTTCTCCCAAATCCATATGACTAGTAATCACCTGCTTTTGTTAAGAAAACAAACCCTGGGATTCTAGCATGATCACTTCTCTGTAGGAATTGATGCTTTTATTAGATAATCCAGTTCCGAAGAACCACAAGTTTCTGATCTCCACTTTTCAAAAAGGTTTGTTTGAATCTGAAATCAAGCTAAGGGCTATATTCCCTACTCCTACCCTTCAGGTATCAGTGTAAAGAGATAAGCTGGACCTAGAATTGTATTTTGAACTGTTCACACCTATAATATCTGCCTGAATTCTGGCCATCCAGTATCTTATGGTTACTGCTTCCTTTTTAAACTCAGTCTCCATCATGAGCACAGCGATGCTGGAATTTTTTGTGGCTTTGGCAATTAATGCTTTATAGCTAAATCAGAGCAGACAGGTAAATGCTAGTGATTCTATGTGTTCTGCAAATGTTTCTAGATGATAGACAGCCTCTAATGTCAAAGTTGTAAAAATGAGACATTTTTAAGATGCCCTGCATAAAGAATTGTAAAGAATCTAGAAGTCACACAGAGATAACATTTTGCCATTTTCAATCTCCTTTCTCTGCTCCACAGAAGTTTGCTTAAATATAGATGTCAGTTTGATTCAGTTCAACATGTTTCAGAATACCACATAATAGTGAAAAAGAGCTAGACACAAGCAATAAGTAGCTGTAGCAACTGGAGTAGTTTGTTTAATAAACCATGTGCCTGAGCCAAGAGACCATTTCACCCTGCTACAGCACTGAATCATCTCTCATCTGCAAGATGAAATCACTTTGCTTTTGGTTATAAAATATTTGTTTTATAAAACAGGTCATCCTGTGATCATGACATAGAAGTAAAAGTCAGGGGCCAAAAGTTTTCTTTCTGTCTCAGAAGCAGACTTGCTGCTTTTATTAATACAATTAAGTATCAAGACTGGGACCAAGTTAGGACCTGCTGTGCTACTTCCTTGCTCACTTGGAAAAAAAGAATAGATAGAATGATGGATGGAGAAACACAATAATCAAAAGTATGAGGCCTGTACCTACTGGACAAGGCACTCTTCATCTCTTTATCAACCTTTACTCTCCACATTATAGCCTAAGCACTTCTGAGCACAAAGTACAAATGCGTTCCTAATCCTTACAAAATCTGTACGCTCGATAATCTTGAGCTCCATAGTTCCCATCACACAAATGAGGAATGAAAGCAGAAAGGACTAAGTGAAAGTCACACAGGAAATCTGTAGCAGAAATAGTAAGGAACACAGACCTATATTTCACCTCGCTTAAGATTGTTATTCTCCTTTCGCTGTACCTCAAGATTCTTTAGCACTAAAAGGGGATTATGCATCTCTTCCTCCCCTGAATGTTTGTAGGGAGGGAAACACCAGCAAAATACAAAACGCCTGTTATTTGCTGTAGAGAGAGCCTTGAAAGTGAAAATAGTCTGCATTTCAGTAAAATTTTTCCATTGCAAAGTTTCGTAAGTTTTGCTACTCTCTTTCAAAAGGTTTTATAGCTTAGTTTCTACCACCAACTAAATTTTTCCTTATTATTTGCAAGATGTTTTGCTGGCGTTCTCTTGACTAATAAGAACCCATAATCACAATCACTTCTGCTTTTTAATTGCAGTCCAAATGTTGCCAGTTTTAGAAATATCTATTAGTCTGAACAGCTACTAGGGAATATACTTCTTTTTAATCTGTATCAGAGTGCTATTTCAAGATATTTAATATCTAATGAGTGGGCTAAGGTATTTTCTTATGAAAACAATGGGAGTAGTATCATACACTGAAAGCAAAAGAAGAACCATGCCATAAAGGTCATTTTTCAAGCCCAGCTCCATGAATATCAGTAAATCCTCTACTTGAAGTTTTAAATTTCTGCACACAAGAAATACATGCTAATTCTCCACAAATCAGAACTGTTTTTACCCACAGCCATGTAATCATGCAAACCTGACTTGTGGCCATATGTTAGATATGGTGCATGATGCAGCGTACTCTTTATCACACCAAAAATTTAAATATTTCCACTGACCGTAGAAGTCCACATCCAGCCTAAGCACCTTAAGCTCCTTTTCCAGTCTATGGAGATCAGATCAATACAGTGAATAGCATCTAGGGCTTAATTTATTGATAATAAAGGGAGTCAGAGGTGACCAGTTCAAATAGGGACATCTATGCAGCAGATGATACCTACATCTAGCCTGTGGGTGATGAATGCCACCTATACAATAACAGTTCTATGCAACGGTGTGTGTCCCTACTGTTTCACTTACAGATCTCTTCTGAGTTTTAATCTAAACTTTTGAGTCAGAATTTTAGAAAGGATATCAGTATTGTTGCATGAAGGTCCTTTTTGAAATAACTTTTCAAAGACTTTTCCAAGTTAGGTGTCCATAAAGTGCTACTACATTGTTTCACTGCAACTAGAAGAAAAAGCAGAGAGTACCAGATCAGAGGTATGCAACATAACACAGTACAGATCTCCCATATCACTGAGGAGAATCACCAAGTCACCCATTTGATTTCTCCAAGAAATGCCCATGTATGTACATTAAATTGCACTCATGAACTTTTAATCAAATTACATTTATAGAAACTAGATGTATAGATGTAACAAAATAGATGATAAGATAATGTTACCAACACAGTTAACTGCTTTCACCGCTTGAGTAATTGCCTGTTGGACACAGGGATTTTTGCAAAACTCCTGCAGCACTGTCATAAAGGTATTCTAAAAATCTTATCATTGACAATGATTGTATTCTCAAGAATTTCCAGATATTCTATTGGCCAAGTCAGGATTTTCAATAGCGTTTACAAACAATTATGTAACCAAGCTGTATTATGAAAATAGCAAGTTTAGGTTGAGCTTCAAGAACACTATCTCCCTCTACTGGTAAGTCAGAATGAAATGTTTTGAAAACGGATTACAAAAAGTGTGGATTTTTACTATTATTTTTAATAAAGTTACAGAATATAATATGAAATTGCTTTTTCACAGTTAAGGTTGAAACCAACATTAAAATATAAGCAGAATTTCAAAGAAACACACACAGACACCATCCCTATATTCAAATATTTTGTACATAATATTTACACAAGTCTTTTCTACAGGAAAGGTTTTCTGGAAAGTAAGTTTAGTTGCACAGAGAGATTCTAGTGATGAGAATTCAAAAAGCAAGTGTACTTCTTACATTTGGGGAAAAAAAGATTTCTTTAGAGCCTATTTTTTCAAAACTGGCCCAGAAATTATATATTTGTTTAATTAACTTGACCAGAGAAAATGTAGCATGTTAGTAGTTTTATGTTGTATCATTAATAGTTTTGAGTTATTTTACTTTTTTTACTTTTGCAATTCTGAAAACCTACAAAACTTCCATCACTTCATGCAAACAGCAACTTTCAGTATGAAGAAATATTCTCGATTATCTTAATATTAGAATCAAGTCATATACATTGAAGAAGAATATCTGAGATTAGATATTTGATGCAGTTTTAACAGAATTAGTCTAGCAATATAGCTCTGCAATCTCTTATCTTGCAGCAATATTTCCTGGCTGACGACTAGAATAAGTTCCCAAAAGAAGAGGAAATTACTTCAAGTATCATAATCCTCTGTTACAAAGGGCAGCTGCATTACCACTTTGGTCCACAGACGTAAGCTTGTTTTGGAGTCAATGATAGATACTCAAATAATAGATAACGTCAAGAAGCATCCCATTCCTCTCATACCAGGAGCTATCCTCTGGAACGTGGTTGGCAGATTTGCAGCCCATGAGCTTAACTACTGCACCTCATGCCTTGGAATGAACTCTTCTATTTTTAATTTCTCAGGAGGAGCTAGTTAGGGTATAGCATCGTATTAACACTTCTTGGCAGAAAGGCCTTCCAATTAACAGAGCTGCCTTATAGGTGTATTCTCATAAAGCTGTACTAACAGAGATCTAGACTTCCTTGATCATAAATCATGAAATAAAACTACTTCCTTAAATAACAAATGAGTTTGGATGTTTGTGCCATTCACATAACAAAGAAGAAAATAAGAAAAAAAATGTTTAGTTCTCCAGTTATATGCTTTGCTCCTTTTAAGCCTGTCAGAAATTTATTTTGTATAAAAAAAACAAACCGTAAGTCCAGATTCCCTGCATCTGTCTATATAGGCTAAGCCTATGGTGAAAACTACATGGCACTTCTCCCACTACCTATCCTCATCCCCATGAAAGTATTACAAGAATTAGCTCACAGTTCCTATCTCAATATTTATTTTTTTTATAGACTTGGCTGATTTAAATATTTCTCACGTTATTAAATATCCTCCTTTAAATTTCTTCAGCAAGACAGCACTAAATATTGTCAGGCATGTGAAGTGTGTTTTCTGGCATTTGAAGAAACCAAGGTCATCCAGTTTATAAGTTCATCATTTTGAGTGATTTTTTTTAGCCTGCAGTTTCAGTTTTTACATTTAAGCCCATAAAGACTAAGGCGTCCTTTAAAATCCTGCCAGAATGTAAGTTAGCACCTCACCGGTAGTTACCAAGTATAACTTTCCAAGACCTCTAAGTAGCTGGAGAGCTAGTTTTACTACCAAGATGGACTATATTCTCCACAGTCACACTCTTCTTGGCATAATGGAGATGTTCTTAAAACTTGGAATGTTTTTCACATCATTTTTTTCATTATAGCCTGATGCTCCTTCTACTGGGAAATGGGAGACTTCTGTCAGGCAAATCACTTCCTAGGGTTAAAGGGATGAGTTAAATAAGAATGGACTCAAGCTTTTATTCATAATAAGAATAAAAAGCCTTTCATAGGAAAGGGGGATAAAAAAGGCTTCCCCTTATAAAAGATAGTTGTTACATGCATGCACACATTACATACCCAGGTTGCTAGGCTAATTCATTGTTTATCATGAAGTTACCTGGCAGTTTCCATTATGACCCTGTTTTCAGGCCTCCGTTGTTTTGTTAGACTCATGGTCTGGTCTGAAATTTTCCAGATAAAACATCTGCTTTGGTTGTTGTTCAACCAAAGAACTCAGGTGTTTCCAAGAGCACTCACTGCTCCAGATTAGACCATCTGTGTCCTTTCCTGAATGGATTTTAAAAGTAGACCTATGAGGAGCACAATACAGGGAGCTAAATGGTGCCCAAAGTATGAACCACCAGTACCAGGAGCTCCTGCATCCTAGATGAAAAGAATACAACCTCCTGAGTCAACACAAGTGGACTGATGCCACTCTGATCACAGTTGCTGTTTGGTCGCTGAGGAAGGCAGGGCCAGCCAAGAACCCAACCCACACTCCACAGAGAGGGACTCTGAGATCCGTGTTTGGTGAGGTGCTCAGCCTGGTCCTGACAGTGTTATCTGGAATGCAGCGGTATGTCCAAGTACACAGCCCTTGATCCTGACCTCCTTGAATCAGCTGAGCAATCTTAGCAATCAGGTCCCTGTTATTAGGAGCTGTTTTCTTTTCCTTTGTTGAAAATTGAACTGCTTTAATCAGTCTAAAAAGTTAAGATTTAGTATTTCCTACAAGGCTCTGTATTTGTCACTAGTCAGGTACTCCAGTCCCTCCAACTACAAATATGTCTGGACACTCAGAATTGTGGCTCAGATTTTCTCTTATTCAGGCATTATGAGAAGCAGAAGAAACACCTGCTTGAACAAAAAAAGCCGGATTGAGGTACAGCCCTCCAGCTATAAAAGCTGGAGACCATGAGCCACAGGTCTCCCTGTACACGCCATACTTTCTGACAAGCATCATTTCATATTCTCGATTCCTCACGCACTACAAATACCACTCAGCATTTTACTGGGGTGCTACGATGCATACATACAGCTATCCTCATTAGATCTGTGCATTTTCAGCATGTGCCTTTTAAAGCAAATACTCTGACGCATTAAGGATCACACTATATTATTTAGTAGCCACCTAGTAGCCTACCACTCTGTAGACTTTTCTCCCATACACAACTGTAGATGAATCTCATGTTCTTTTCATGAAACACAGCTGTTTGGACAGGCAAGGATAGAAAAGAAAGAATGATATCATGTAGTGTGTTTAGTGACTAAATATGTAATTGTAAAAGCTGTTAGTATGAGAAAGGGTTTTTTTGTGGTTTGTTTTCTTTTTGCCACTCCAGAAATAAGGATGCTCAGACTGTGAGTTTTTTAGTCCCTCAGAAGGACTATAGAAAGGACTCAGGGAGGAAGGATATGCTATTTGCGAAGTAAAAACTAAAACTATGGACCTGGTTTCTCATACAAATCTCTGGCTGAATGAAAATTGCTTAGTTGTCAAATGTGGCGTTTGGTTTTTACCCATACCCACACCCACTCACTAAGATGCTGTGACATGCAAGTCAGAAGCCAGATTTCTCTGAGCAGCTCAGAGCTGTCAGCCAGCTCTTCCCTCCATTTCTCTTGCTCTCTGCACGCTTATACCAGCTCCTGCATCTGATCAGAACAGAACTCCAATCCTGGTACCCGTAAAAAGCTCTGTTCATATAATGTTTCCAGACTAACTAAAAGCAGGAGTTATCGGAGAAGTTATAAACCAATTTACGTTGGCAAGACTACAAGCTCATTTTCTGAGACTTGAGAAAATCTAATTGTTTGCATAAATACCCACAGCTGCAGCTGGTCTTCAAGGCCCTTGCAGGCTTTTCGGATTTATCTCACAAAAAACATACTGAAGCCAACAAGCTTGTCTGCAGCTATAGTGGGTGTAAAATGAGGTCCCATATGGACCTCATGAGGTTAGTGCAGCATGGCAAAACCCCACTGCAGCAGCAGTGATTTTCCTATGGTCAATGGATCCCTTGGCTGCTGTCAGAGCACAGCAATGGTTGCTGTCACTAGTTCAAGACCTCACTCTAAAATGAGATTTGCCAGTGCCATGTCACAGGCTAAACTTCTCTTATAAAGTCTAACTTGCAAGACTTTAGACAGACCAAAGAGAAACTTGGTTTGAAGCCAAACCACAGTGGCATGTGAGACAAGCAAGCCCATTCTACTCTAACTCAGTAGAGCATCAAGTGACGCTTTGGTCATTGCCTGTGGTTTGTCTCTGGTCCAAAAGAGTTAGCTGCATATTTTCCTTACTTTGTATAACTTGATGACAAGCCCCTTCTGAAGAACCCAAGCAGATCTTTATAAGTTTACATCCTGAATGACTAACATTAGCTGAGCTGGGAGAACTAATTTTTCCTGCAACTACAGCTGCTGGCCTATACACAAGAAAAGTTTCTGACTTTCTGTAAGAAAATGATCATGGCTACGCTTAAAAAGACAAATTCCTATTTAAATGCTCCATTCTTACCATGTGGTTACCTACTCAAGTTAGATTCACCTCCTGTCTTCAAATTCCTGGGTCTAAAAGTCTAAAAGCAAAAGGTTGTCTGTTATGTAGAAAGGTGT
This sequence comes from Pygoscelis adeliae, assembly GCF_000699105.1. Lineage (NCBI taxonomy): Eukaryota > Metazoa > Chordata > Aves > Sphenisciformes > Spheniscidae > Pygoscelis > Pygoscelis adeliae. Next base: position 1,406,276 of record NW_008824896.1, on the reverse strand, counting down.
CAGAAATAATGTTGATTACAGTTAAATATAAACAATAACTCATTACTGGCCTGAATGAACTGAAGCTCCCTGATTAACAGGCTTCTTCACTTCATTTTCAGTCATGTTTGGATGACACTATTGCTTTTTATACAGGCATTGTAATTGTACCCAGCATAAGCTGCTACTTCAGTACAAGAGACTGCATGAGAGGTTACATGACAGACTAGAAGTAGTCTGATCAATTTTCTTATATCTCCTATTTGTGCACTTAATTTCCATCATGAGGTTTTCTGAATCCACTGATCAGATGTCATGTATATTGTCATGTATAATAATTCAAAAAATGTAGGGACTAGACTAGCAGGACTGCTGCTTAAGTCCATAGGTACGCTGGCAAAGCTCTGCACAACTTCTTTCAATCTCTGTCTGTGTCCACTAATAAACGTGATCATTTTCATGAGTTTTAGAATCCAGACACATCTCCTTTCCAGGGCTTGAAGACTAGCAGAAGTTGAGGCAAAATGTCGCTTACATGTCTGTGAGCTACATTTTGGCTAAACGAAAGTGAATTTTAACAGTTACAGAAAGGATTTTACTTTTTAACAACCAGTCATTACTGCTACTAAACTTTCTCTTTTTTCTTTTTTTTTTTTTTTTAAATCTAGGGAACATGGTTTAATTGCTGCCTACAGTACATTTCAAGTGTCTGTAAAACACATATTCTATTTATTTGCCCAGCCTTCCTGAGCTGTTGTAAAGATTTTTAAGATCTTCACACTTCAATAACTTCAAATATAAACTTATGCATGTACAATAAAATTATTCATGGGAATATAATGCAGCAGATTTTTTGTTACACTTCTTGAATGCCAAGATAAAATTTATTCCTGCTTAATAACACCAGTGGTACTAATGCAAGCATTGTGAATTTCATTGTGATCAGAGCTTCTCTGCAGCCTTTTTGGGATGCTTGTTTCAGTCATCCAGGTTACTATTTCTTGCAGTTACAGAGTTTTTACTGCTGCATCTTTTGTTCTTGGTAAAGTGTTTCTAAGTCCACTCGTCAAAAACACAATAAATGCATGACTGCAGAGAAATACTACCTTTATGAGTTGTCCTCTGATTGCATGTGTACCCTTCAAGAAAGATTTCCATCTGATGATTCAGAGAAGGATCTCGACACAAAAGAGGGGCAAAAATACACCCTGTTATCTTGTGTTTCTTAAGCTTTCTTTCAGTATAATTACACTAATTCTATTTGATTTTCAGCTGGTATTTCTTGAAAGACACTTTGCTTTTTCATGTGCTGTTTAAACTATTAGAGATTTTATTTTAAGGGCAGTATAAATGGGGGAAGATAAAAATATGTGTTATGTCCAGGACAAATGTACACAGAATGATGAAGAAGATCATACATGCTTGCAAACACAGACAAAAGGCCACACTATAAGGACTGCTGTTTTCCATGGCCTACACCCGCCGGCAGTGATGATGGTAAGAAAGTAGTGAAATCTTTCTCACATGACTATAACCTCCTCAGCACAAGCAGAGAGCACAGTCCCAAGAAATGTGGAGACCACAGGCTCACTACTTGATTAAGAACTTCAGTTCTTCCCTACTCCCCTGTATAAATAAGTGGTGTCTTCATCCCCAGAGCTCCAGGGAGGAATCAAGCTTTAGTCTCCCTCCTGCAGGGTTGTATGAGGGTGGGATGGGGAGAGTGGAGCCACCTCATGAAGCACCTAGGCAGTGACAGAGGCCAGGGTCTGTGGATTCTTTCAGACTGAGGTCCCAAGACCAAGTCCCCGCTGTCCATACATTATGATGACAGCATGATGTCTGAGCAGGGACACACAGTTGTCTTTGGAAAGGCAGTCTACTTTGATGACAGTTTACTTTCAAGTATAACAGAGAGAATATACAGCTGAACAGCAACATTCAGCATCCAACTAACCTTTTCTGTTATTTGCCACCCTACAATGGGCACAGTGTAACTTTTCCAGCACAGGCTCTGTAACTCAAGGAGCTGGGAATGGATCTTCTTTGTAGATTAATAAATACTAGTATGCAATATCCAAAATGTATTTTAGAATAAGGTGTACTGTAGATGGCTTCATCAAGAGACTATTCTTGCATGTCTTCAATTAAAAAGTCACTCTGGAAACAGAAGGTTTATCACTGCTTGCAAAATAAAATATTCAAAGGTTTCAGTAACTGGTTTTAAACAAAGGCATTTTATTTCACTGATTCTGAGTTTGTTCTGCAGCATTTTTAACTATGTAACTAACAAAACAGCTTTCAGAAATAGGCAGGCAATAGGATCTTGCTTTCAGGGCAAGACCAGATATAAACTGTGCACCGGTACCACCAAAGCTTTTGTTTTAGTGATTAGAGCTAGTTTCTCTATATATTGAATGGAGATTGGATGTACAGAGCTCTCAGCTGAGACAATTACCCTATTAACAAACAGTCATGTTATTTCCCTGATACAACTTTGGTTTCCCTTTTGGGCTTAAAGTTGCTTGTTACCTGACATTCAGATTTTGAAGTCATAGAGCTGTAATGAGTAATAGATGTCTAAATCATCAAGTTACATTTTTATGAACCAAGAAGAAGCCGCTGCACCAAATATTGCTTACATAGCACAATTACAGCTCTACTTTCTATGCAAAGTGTATCTCCTGGTGCCAGGACATAGTAACAAAGGTATAGATTAGGTGTGTGATCTAATGCAAAGACATTTCCTGGATCTCATGGTCTGGAACAAGGTAGTATTTGCATAAACCCAAAGGCACAACAACTCAATTATTAAGATACTGGGACTTGTATTGCTCTGAGTATTGAAATGGAAACAGTGGGTAAAGGGTAGTATGACCATCTTCAATCCAGGGCAATTTTGCCAGAGAATTGAGGTGTAGGAAGAAGAAAGGGGTTATCTGTACAAACATGAAAGTTAGATAAATTTCTAAGCTGTTTACATTCTCACTGGATTTCTGCAGAAGGATAATATTTAAACAAATAGTATTACCTGTTAAAGGTTTAGATGGATGTAATCAAGAAGTGACCCACTGTTTATTTTTAATTAATATAAATAATTACAGAATTTAGATTTGTCGCATTCTTTTAAAATTGACTTGGCAAAGAAAGAGGATCTATTTGGTTTTGATGTAGCTAAATCTAGTTAGAGTCTTGGTGAAGCTTGTGGGTTTTTTTCTTTTAGAGAGCAAGAAAATGCGTACAAGTTGAGAATACTCATGTGATCAGGGTACCTTGGGGCTTCCAAAGATCAATTTTATTTTATTTTTTAAACAAAATTCTCTTTTCAGAATATATTCAAAAACCTTATTAAGTGGGAAGCTAGAATTAGTACAAATCTCAGTAGAATACCAGCTTTCATGATCAAACACAGACATGTAATCTCAGCAGAATACCAGCTTCCATGATCAAACACAACTATTTAAAACACAGCTGTGCACAGTCCCGTACTGAAAATCAGTTCATATTTCCTTGGGGGAGGGGGGAAGAGATGGAGGAGGTGAGAATGAAGGAATAGGTTCTGTTTAAAAGGGGTGGCCTAATGCACCACAGTTGTGTTTCTCTCTCTCTTTGGGACACAGCATAGCTGCTTCAGAAGGTCAGGCTAATCAGGGTTGAGAGAGGAAGCAGAGATTCAATCATCCTCTGGCTCAGGCTGCTCTCTGTCACATGACATAGCCATAATCTTGCTAAAAATACTAGAGAGAAGACTGCTCCGAAGTCAAAGCGTAGTACATGTTTTGTGAAGGTGTCTAGAACTTTAGTTATCTTTATGACTTTTCTTAATCTTATATATTAGACTAATAATTATATGATACAACAACTTGAATCATGAATAATTCTCTAATGCTACCAGAGTTTCTACTGTCCTTCCATCAGGTATTATAACCAGACACAAATGTAAACTGGGAGAGGAGTGGCTGGAGAGCAGCCCTGCAGAAGGGGATCTGGGGGTGCTGGTTGGCAGCAGGCTCAATAGGAGTCAGCAGTGTGCCCTGGCAGCCAAGAGGGCAAACCGCATCCTGGGGTGCATCAAACAC
>NW_008824896.1:1374659-1401749 GCF_000699105.1 Pygoscelis adeliae | reverse complement strand
AGAGGCGGTCGATGCCCCAAGCCTGTCAGTGTTTAAAGAGGTATTTGTACAATGCCCTTAACAACATGCTTTAACTTTTGGTGGGCCCTGAAGTGGCAGGCAGTTGGACTAGCTGATCGTTGTAGGTCCCTTCCAACTGAAATTATTCTATTCTATTCTATTCTATTCTAAACTTGGTCAACCATATCTAGTCAAAAGGTTTCTACAAGCAGTTTCCAGTGGCATCTCTTAGCCAACAACCATATACAAAATCTGTCCTATGTCTTAGCTCTCTTTTGCCATCTGAGGTATTTTCCTGCAGTACTCCTCAGCTGCTTTTCCCTTTGCCCCACCATAAAGTCTTCTTTTACGCAGTTGAAGATTTGCAGTCCTGATCTGCACTTATGAGATGCCTAACTGGGTACAGATATAGGATCACACAGCACGTGGGCATGGCCAGTCCAGACTGATGTCTCTATAGGTCTGCTAAAAGTTATGCAAAGTGTGCACAACAATGCAAAGGAATACAAACAGCATCCCGCTCCTCTTTTCAATCTCCTTTAGAAACATGACAGAGAACTGAGTCACTGGCAGATGTGCACATTGTGTCTGGAGACTCCAAATGTCAAAATATCTCAGTAACATTTTTCAGCAAAAAGTTCAGTGGAGCTTCCGGTGTGCAGCATTTCATTGCACACCAAGTGCTTGGACAATCCACTACTTATAAACAGCTCTGCATTGTCTGTTAAACAGCAACACAATAGCTTCTTTCTGTTCTCAAGTGGGCAACCAACACTGCAGTGCATCATTTAGCTCTCAGTAGGAATTACCACAGAAAAGGCTGATGCGAAATGATACACTACCTTTGAAGACAGTCTCTCTCTCTCTCTCTTAAAGCCACTGACTTTTTTCCCTTAACAGGTACCCTTTGAAAGACTGGCAAAAATTTTTACAAGGTGATCTCTAACAAAAACCTATCAACACTAATAGGGTATTCCATATGACACACAATAATTGGAGACAAAAGCTTAGCTCTGTCTAAGACGATCTTTTATAGCATCCACCATCAGCATTTAGTGGCAAATTAAAACCCAAGTGTTATAATAATGGCTCCTAACACCTACTAGTGGTGAGTGACCTATGCAGCCAATTAGAAAGTCAAAAGGACATTGCCTCGTATTATGTGTTGTTTATTTTTATTCTCTTACTCATGAGCGTGGATGGCCTGCCTGCCTGGTTTGTACAGTGACATGGCTTGCCATTAAGCGAATTAGTATTGCGCTAGCTGAACTCACTTCTATCCCGATCTGTGAAGAACAGGCACATAATAGCAGATTTGGTCACCAGCACTTTTTGAATACAGCATCCTCTGAGTGCAGCTCCACGCACACCATCCTGGAAATAACTCTTCTGTTTCAGTGTCATCTCAGTGTGTATCTATGTGTTAGTACTCACCAGCAGCAGCCACATACAGAATGAATTTGAAATAGAGTTAGCTATGTCAGTGACAATTTCTGTAGAGATGGGTTCTTTTGTGCATAATTTTTCACTCAGGATATGCTCAGAAAAGTGACTGTATCAATAGCATTATACACAGCTTGTGTATTGTACCTTACTGGATCCCAAATATGCTCACAGATAACTTTTCTACTTGTCAGCTCTAAAACTTAAACACAAGATCTTTTCTTGTTGCAAATCATCCTAGAAATAAGGGCTTGCAGGTCTCATTACATCTCAATTACTCTCTACTGTTTTAGGGTAATCAGCAGTTGTGAAACTAATTTGCCCTGCAAATGGAGCACAGTCTGAAAATTTGATTTTGATGCACAGCATGGTGTAAAGCTCTAGCACATCTCATCTCATTTATGCTGGACACCATGCTTTTCTCACTCAGATGAATCTTAGGACTGAGTCACAGAAGAGCCCAGGAGACCACCACTTTAAAGCCATCTTTCACATTACTGTATGTTTTTAAGGATATGCAAAAGGCTATTTAGCAAATTAAGAAGACAACTGTAAAGCGTACAGCTTGACTTTAAGTTTTTTAATTAAAGGATATTAATGGTGCTTAAAGTTCAAAAGGCTGTACATTTTACAGTAGCAGCCACAAGGTGGAGATCTTTACAACAGATTAGTCCAAAAAGTAATGGCTGCTGTGACTACGCACACCTGCTTATCAGAGGTTGGGGTTGCTAGCACCTGTGCCTGCAAAGTATTTCTCCTGTAATGCTGGTGTTAGAGGTTAGCACAGGGAAATGCTATATCAGGTGCTGCTTTCTCCAATTAAGAGTCACACGCAGTACACAAAGCATGCAAGAACGGTACTTTCCTGCCAAGTAATTGCCAGCTTGAAAGGGACATTCAGTGCCACAAAAACTAATCCTACTGGTAGAGGAGAACCATTTCATTTGTGTTCAGAAATGTATCTGTGTTTCTGGAATCTGTTTATATTTTTTGACAGAGATTCTTAGTCAGAGATTGCTGTCTTGGGTCTGAAAGGTTTGCTTTTGAAAACATCCATTTATACTATTTTAATAGGTTCCTATTTCTGTTCTTTTCCCTTAATTAATAAAAAAGGGTGGGGGAGGGAACAAATGAATATAAAACAGAATTGTTAGCTAGAAACTCCTGCTTCCAAAATAGATTAATTTTGTGGCTTTGAAAATAAAAACTTAAACCTGTGTTTCTCCAACAGTAAAACAGATACGATACTATACTTTGCTACTTTACACATTATTTTGAAGGAGTTTCATTTTTCTTTCAAGGTATACAAATTATAATGACTAATGTTGCTATTTCCTTTACCTACTCTTAAATAGAAACAATAGGATATACTGCAAGATGTCACTTCTGTCCAAACTTCTTTCTTCTGCCCTCCTTGAACTCTCTAAGGTAGATAGGCAGCAATAAACCAAGGAACGCCTGACTAAAGGCAGAACAAGTTTTGTGGAAGATATGAGGTTGTTGTTGTTCCTAACCCAAGACTGGCAAAAATACTCAGTATAACAACAAGGTTAGTCAAATTCTTAATTGTCTTGTATAGAGAAATCTAAAAGGAACACCAACATGACCAAATGTGAAAACAATATTAGCAACATTGTATGGAAAAATATAAATTTAACACTTATGGAAGATGCCAGACTGGTATGCCCCTGTTCATCCTACAGCAGGCATCAGTAGAGGCCTTTTAGGCCTGAACAAGCACCAGCAGTTCAAGTCAGCAATGCCTGACTGCTTGGGTTTGGAGGAAGGGCTAAGTGACCAGCTAGGCATCAGGTTTTTGGGTTTGAGTTGTTGTCATCATTGAGGGCCTCACCAGAGTTTGTGGAAACCCTACCCAGGTATTTTCTCAGGTTAGGGACTATAGAGATGCTTCTGGATTTTGACGATGTCAGCAGGAGACTGCAGAATGCCAGAAAGAAATGTGGTCCCAAAGGACTCTGCCTTGCTCACTGCTTTGATAATAATCAAACACTCGCAGTAAGGCAGTTTTTAGTTCACCTAATATTCAACCTCTTTATTCTGCCCAGTGCAGGTTTTCCCACTCACATAATGCCATATGACATTAAAGCAACCAGTCCCATCATTCTACCAAAAAACGACGTTACGTTTCTTTAACAAAACCTACCTTCCACAAAACCCACTGACTGGCATTAACTATATTTTTAGCCTCTAATTCTTTGCTGGTACAGTCTTGAATTATAGGACAGCTGTCCTATGACTTTTACCAGAACTGTAACCAAGCAAACAGTCCAGTAATTTTCTGGGTCACCTTTTTACCCTTTTTAGATATTGAAAGTATATGGCAAACCTCCAAACAGTTAGTATTTTCCCCATTTTCTTCAGGCTTTGTTAAAAGTTAATACTAACAGTTCTGAGGAATTTCAGAAGGTAATTGGTTAAATTAAAAACAGCTGAGCTAGGCTGAATTGTTTCAACTTCCCTCACATTTTTTCCTGTATTTTGAATTACATTGTATTTTTGTCTTAGCAGAAGAGCTTTACATGAAGAGCAGAAAATTAGATTTAATATGCTTGTATTTGGTTTTTTGCTTTGATATTGAAGCAACTGTAATTTCACTAATTTGGATTATAAATAGTCTCTATATAGGAAGTAGCAGGCCATGGATCTAATTGCACACTCTAGAATTATGTATATTAATGTAGTGGGAAATAATATTTTTTCCCAGCATTTGGAAAAAATATAGGGCTAAAGATCTTTGTGCTGTAATCTGATTAAACACAGAAAGTGTCTCCTTCAGGAGGAAAAATCTCCTTCAGTGTAAGTGGTCTACAAATTGGCAACCAAAACAGGCAACTACTATGAGTTGACTGTAAAGGGCTATGAAATACATAGTCTGTGTAATGCACAAGAGGTATTATTTATGCTACAAAACCCAGAAATCATGCTGTGAATTCTTCAGTATCATCACATCCATAAAGGCAATCTCCTCTCCATGCCCCATTCTTTCAAGAACAACCTACTGTTCTTCATGAATAAACCCCACCACCGTCTGGTGCTATTTAACACACCTAGCAGTTGCTGACCAAACACTTACACAGTTACCAAGTCTCATTATGTTTTACAACTAGTCCCAGATCTCAGATTTAGCTGATCACATAAGAATAAAAACATGCATAAATAAAAAAGGAGTCAAAACTCTGAAGACCACCCACCCTGGGAGCATCTACATGGTTCCAAAAAAGCCAGTCCTACAAAAATGCCCTCCCCCACCCAGCTAAGAAAAAATACAAAAAAGCAATCACAAATTTTAAAACAATTTTAACATTTGCATCTCTAACTTGTTTCTTGCGTACTTACAATTGATAAATCATGGGACGCAAATGCAGCCACTCCCTCTCCGAAACACAGTCCTTCCAGATCATCATGAAGGCACCTGCAGCAGAAAGCAAGAGAGAATGTTCATTTCCGTTCATTGTCTTATATTTCCCTAGCAGATAAATCAAAGGCTATAATGTCCATACTTTAATCAAGCCAAATGTGCTCATAAACAGTAGTCTTGAGATTATATTTTAAAGTTTGAAATCTTGCACTACAACAATAGTAATACATACTTAATTGACAGAAAATCTTGTGTCATTTAAAGGCACAAACCTTTCTGTAATGCTGAGTATTATGATAAGAAGAACTGCAAGAAACAGTTACTCAACTCCTTACAGAAGCTATTTTGGATTTATGTCCTGTGTTTATTTAGCTTAAGTGTTTTTCAACACAAAATATTCATTCTTACAAATCAGCTTCGCATTCATTGACCTCCAATGAAGTGCATCTACAGACCTAGAGAGGGATATGAAAGTAGTATTTTCACTTTAAAGACAATGCAAAAACATGATGTCCATAGGAAAAGCAGCTTTTTTACATTAACTTCTCTAATTAACTTTTCTACATTGCTATGTGATCATTATAATAATTGCAAAGTATCAGACTCTTGACAGAAGTTGCATTAGATCTATATTCATAAATGCACAAGTCCTCACCTCCTTGCTGTAGAAAGCAAGGACTATCTCATGACTGTTTCCCTGGTGAGTAGAAAAGGAATCCATAAATTCAGCTTAGCTCTGGAGGAGCATGTTTTGCATCAAAAACCAAACACTGTATAAAGCTTATGTTGAGGCACGGCCTTCATTAAGTATTCAATGACTGGTTGATCTGGAATATCTCAACTTTGTAGATGTCTCTACAGAATCAGCTTGAAAGACACTAAAGCTATTTAAGACAGAGCGAGCCAACATGCAGTCTGCTTGTGTATATGTTGCCTAGACCAAACACATCCCACAGAGAAAAGCACTCAGTTTCTAGTACTGCCTTTTGACATTTTACAAAATAAGATGACATATGTGTTGATACTGTTTAGTTTTTGAATTCTTGAGCTTTCCCCATGTACAATGTCTTCTCTTCTTACATAAATATTAACAAACTTGAATAGGAAAACTGTTAATAAGAAAATAACAGGTGGCCACATACAAAGCTGCTTGTGTCATTAGGCAGGTGGTCTTCTGCACTGGGTAAAGTATTCTTTTCTTGAATGCTGGGTGTACACATTTAATAAGCCAAAGGCAAACCTTACTCCACAAGAGCCTGTCTTGCAACAGCAGCAAGGCATGTTTCCACACAAACTAATTCACCTTCCTTTACAATTAGTTTTATGTACAACACACTTTTGTATTCTAAACACACAGTGTATCGTTCTCAATATCTGGTTTCATACATACACCACATATTGAAATCAGAAACTGATAAGGTCAGGAGCTGTAATACATACAAGGCTTAGGGTTTATTTTAATCAAAGGAGCAAAAGACTGCATAATATTAGATGGAAGCATAAAAGAAAAGGAATGGGGACAATAAACATGTCTTGGAGGCCAGATGTATGGTAAATTACAAATTGCTTATGTGAGATTGAGTTAGACCTTGCAAATGAAATGAAAATGAAAGATTTAAAATAAAAGTTTTGAAATAAAAAGCCATAGGAAAATATTGGTTAAAGGAAAAACAGACCTGTTCTATCAGTACTTCTCAACCTGTGGTACCTTAGTGGTCCCCAGGATATCAGCAGGTAGTCTCAAAATGGCTACACAGGGAAAAAAAAAACCTCACATATACATTCCCACACTTGTAAGCAAACAAACAAGTAAAACAGAGGAAAACAGAGGAAGAAATGGAACCATTTAGGCTAATTTTTAGCTGGTTGTAAATGCAAAAATACAGCATGAACTGCACTCATATGTTTGTTTTTTCCATAAAAAGGCTAAGTAGTTCCTTTTAAAAGATTGATAATCTCTTTCTACTGTGCAACAAGGATGGAACTGAGGTTAAATGTGATATAGATATAGCCCCCAAAAGTAAATGAACATTTTGCCTCAGTTAGCAATAAAGAGAGTGATGACATAGATGGAGCAAAGATGCAGTAAATTTCTAGGATTGGGGAGGATCCAGAAAGAATTAGATGGCTCAGGATATTATAGTAGAAATGAAATGATATTTCACAATACAAAGCCATGCACACACACTTGAGGAGCAGTTATAAAAATTCCAGCTATAAATTTTCAGCTGGAAATAAGAAAGAAATAAAAAAATATATATTTGAACGTATTAATCTGAAACAAGATGTCTATAAATTGCTAATGTGGTGCAATGAAAAAAAAAAGAAAAAAGCAAGAGGACAATTTTTCACAATGAGAACAATCAGCCATCGGAATAATCTCCCCAGGGAAGTGGTGGATTCGCCAATACTAGATGCTTTCAAGATTCAGCTGGACAGGGTGCTGGGCCATCTTGTCTAGACTGTGCTTTTGCCAAGAAAGATTGGACCAGATGATCCTTGAGGTCCCTTCCAACCTGGTATTCTATGATTCTATGAAATCCAACTGTTGGCATGTTAGAAGCAGCTTTCCATTAAAACCATGGAAGTACTAGTACCATTGTAGTAACACTGTGAGACTTCATTTATACACAATTTTGATCATACAAACTTACAAAAAAATGTTCCAAATGAAAACAAGTGCAGAGGAAGGCTTCCAGAAAGATCACAAAAGGAGTTAGCTTATGTACATTGGAAAAATCAGTAAAAAAAGAAAAAACAAAACTAAACAAAATACACAGGAAGCCAACCACCTGGTCCCAGTTAAGTACGAGCAGGTACTAAACTCAACTCTGAGCTGGTCACTCTGTGGACAAATGGACTTTTTAGCTCTGCCAGTAATTTCTGGCATAATTTTTTTAAAGTTTATGCCCAAACTTATAAGAAACAGATGAATCTGAACAGCAAAAAAGTCCTTTTGCATATTGCCAGATGCAGAACTGCTGGACTGAAGGAAAGAAATCCTTCTTTACGATAGAAGATAAGAAGAATACTGACAGGTAATGAAAGGAGTGAAAAAAAGATTCATTTAAAAAAGAGTCTTGGCATGGGTATGGATATGTTTATGCCTAAAACAGAAAGGAACATTTGATTTCTTTCTGACTCACCGATTATGAATATTAGCCCAATATCCAAGCTTCAGATTCATCCCTTGTGAAGTTCCTTTCAAAACAAATCTATATAGCCTGAACAAAACAAGTGTCACGTATTGTGGACATTGGACTGGAAGACAAAGCACAAACGCACAACTCAAACCCGTAGACTTCAACCAAAAGGAGAATTTCTATAGCATAGGTTTTACCAAGTATACATGAGAGATGAGGAGGAGATATCCCCCACTCACTCAGAATCAATGTCAGGAGATCACATTCAGATGAGAGAGTTTTCCTTGCGCAAACACAGTGACACTTAACAACAAAAAAAACAGCAAAAAATAATTGATTTTTTTTTTTGTTCTCAGTTCTCCATTTCTAGACTCTGCCAGTTAGAACATTTAAGGCATTTTCAACTTTAATGCAAGAAGCATGAACACTTGCATATCTCACTATGAACTTATCAGGTTAAACACAATGGGCACAGAGTAAAAGAGCATTCCTTTTTCTGAAGAAAGGATATCTTTTATTCTCAAAGACATTTCAATAGAAAAAATTATTCCAGGAATTACCTTAAAGATGCAAGAGTTAAATAACCTGGCAAGAGCAATGGCCTGCCACATGACTTAAACATCACTGGGATTAGATATTAAGTATGAGTAATTACAACCATACAACTTTCCTTTTTATTACCCAGATATCTCCCTTATGCAACACAGTTCTAAATACATCTGAAAACAGTGACTCATACCCATCTACTGTGCACTAAATCCAATGGTATGTAACCCTATTGTTCAAACTTTAGTAATTCCATTCAGAGCTATCTTTTGTTCCCCTGCTTTGTCAGTCAACCCACTTTAATACCCATAGAGGCTGTTAAATCTATAAAGCTTCTGATTTTTGTGTGGCTCATCTTGTTACAAAAGCTTATTACACAACATAGCAGTTCTTTTCATACTACACAGTGATCAAGAACGGATACATTGGTGCTTTGTCAAAGCAGGAGCATCAAGCTGCTCTAACCAAAGGATATGTTCAAGTTAACAAGGTACGTGTTCACTGGCCGCAGCTGGTACCCAGGAGTTTCGCTATGGTCAGCCTATATCATGTACTTTTGCAACTTTGATTGCTTAAAGAAGATTATTTTCTTTGCAAAGCATTAGCATGTGATTTACTGTTAATCTTATCAATCTACATAACCATCTTTTTGGTAAGGACAGACCTAAAAACTGAGCTAGCACTGTAAAAACAAGTGACCACTTCTATTAAAAGCTTATTTTGTGAAGCATTTCCTAGGACAGACTACAGGACAATGGCTGAAATTCAAGATTTCTGCATGCTGTTCTCAGCCCTGGACCTTGGGCAAGATATTTAACTCCTTTGTGACCCAGGTTGCTTTGCTGAAGATGGCAAAAACAACTTGAAATTTTAATTAGCATTTTCAAGGTACCTCAAAAACAAAATCTACTGTCTTGCATCTCCACGCAAATGCCAATGAAGTAATTCAACAATGAGTTTCCAGATACCACGTTCCCCTGAATAGACCCCATGACACGTGAGGAGAGGTTGAAACTATTGGGTTTGTTCAGCCTTATGAGGAGAAGTCTAAGGGGAGATGTCTACAACCACCTCATGGGAAAGTGTAGAGAAGATAAAGCTAGACTTTCTTGGAAGTGCACAGCGATATGGCAAGAGGCACAGACACAAGTTGGAACATGGGAAATTCCAGTCATGTACAAACAAAGTCTTTTTCGCAATGAAGGTGGTCAAAAATGTCCAATGTGAAATCCCCATTACTGGAGATAATCAGGCCTAGAGTGGACGAGGGCTGGAGCAGGCCTTTGAGCAGAAGGTTCGACCTGGATGGACTCCAGAGGTCACTTCCAGTATAAATTATTCTGTGATTCAATGACAATTATTCCTTTATTCTTAGATTAATATTCCAGGAACCAAAAGAGCAGGAAAAGGTAGTTCGTGCCAACATACCACCTCTCTCCTGCCCCCAGGCCTTTTTCCTGTATTTTTGCCAAATGCCAAACTCAACCTTCTCCAGGAACACCTCCAAGGTAACTTCAACTTTTCTACTTTAACAGTCATTAATTCATTACCTGTTGAATAGCATAGTTTGTTTTCCCACTTCATATCATCAGGTAGTACTCTGAATATAAAATTAAGTGGGAATCCAGATTTTTTGCAAACAGCCCAAATGAAAGCCATAGGCCCAAGGATGCTCATACTCTGACAATCTCCAAAGACAGTACTAGATTTTGTGAGCTGGGCCATTTGGCATTCTTACATTGGAATTATGCTAGTTTCTGGCAAGAAGTCCCAACTCACCCATTTTTACTGTATGCATTTTAGGTGTTATTTGCCAGTAGAGGTGTTTTAATTACCTTTTGAACCTGGTTAAACAATAATGAAAATAATAATAAAGAAGACTCACTTCATTAAACACAAGAGAAGACAGAGTTTTTCATTTGCTTGGATCAAGGTGCACTGATTGTTTAATTTCATAACAGCTTCACTGCTTTCAGATGATACATTTACATTAAAATAGTCTCCATTGTCTCTCTCTTTCCAGAGCTTTTGTCTATTATGTAACTTGTTTCATTTAGAGATCTCAATGCACATTTTATTCATGAAGATACTGAACAAAAAAGCAGTCAAAGAACTTGCCAAAGTCACAATTTTCAGTTCATTGTTAAAACAACTTGGTGCATCCAATTCCCTGCTACTCAGCCCACTCCTCCTCTTATACAAGTACCTGCCTCAACAGTTGGGGGAAACTTTTGGATGGCTGTTGATGTGGAATGCAAGTGGAATAAGAGCAAACCTTCTCAGTTTGCAAAGGGTCGTGCAGCTTTCCAGACTGCAGTCTCAGAAAATGTTAATGTTATTCTATTAGTGGAGCAGCTCTGCTCCTGCATTGCTTCCCTAGAAGTGGTCTTGTAGTCTCCTCTCATCTGTAGGCAGAATACTTCCCAAAACTATCCCTTGGGGACATATCCTTTCACAGCCTCTAACTGCTAAGGTCAAAATTTGGTTTGTATCTCTTTACAACAGTAAAATGTGCTGTACACTGAAAAATGCTGCACATCTAGAAATATTGTAAAGTAGTAAATAGTTCTTGCTTAGACAGATGAAAGAGAAACTCACTGAAATTAAAATGATTGTGAAAACAAAGAACCCATCACCAGGAGCTAATAAAGACTGTTAGATTATCTGCACTTCTATATTCAAAGCAGCATTACAAGTATTAGGAAGAGAAAGAACTGGGAATGTTCCCAAAAGTTCACTAAATCCTTTTCATTGCAAAATGAGATAAATTTCTCATGCATATCTACATCATGAGCTCTGTATACAGAAAGGCCACAACTCTGCTTTCCATGATCATCAACACGCTTAGCATATTTTTTCATCCCATTTGCGCCAGGTCATTAAAACATCAGGCAAGAAATATTGAGGGCAAACACAGGGGGCTTAACAGAGAGATTTCCTCTCTCCAGTTTCTGTTTGTGCTTCTCCATCCTTTCAGGCTCACTCTGCAGTTAGAGCTATTTTGCCTGAGGTTAGATGATATTTGAATAATTTAGCTTAGTTACATAGGAAGATGGACTCACAATTCAGTGACACATTTTCACTTCTCTCCCCGCCCCCCCCCCTTAATTACTTCAGAGCTCTTGTTAAAAGGTACTAGCTTGATAGTTCCAGATGAGAAAGTTGTCCCATTGAGACAGCAGGTCAAGCTGAAGCACAGACTTTCTCCATGCTAATGCATGTACATCCATTCTGAGATGAATGAACCAACCAGACATGGGTTTAATGGAGGAGAATGAGGAACGGAAGCAGAGGGGAGGAAAAAAAGGAGGCCTTCCAGTAAAATTCGCCTTCTCAGCACCAAGAGGTTTCTGCC
The DNA here is from genome assembly GCF_000699105.1 of Pygoscelis adeliae. Classification (NCBI taxonomy): domain Eukaryota; kingdom Metazoa; phylum Chordata; class Aves; order Sphenisciformes; family Spheniscidae; genus Pygoscelis; species Pygoscelis adeliae. Next base: position 1,389,883 of record NW_008824896.1, on the reverse strand, counting down.
ATCTTTCTCTATCTGGCAGTGTGCTGTGAATACTAACAAGGATGCCAACTGCTGGTCAACTGACGGGGTAGAGTCACCATGAGAAACCTCTCCACAGGGCTGCTAGTCCTTAGGCACTGCTGACTTGGGCAAGTCAAACGTAATGATGGAAAGACTCTTTCTAATAAGCTCCTACCTACCTCTTGGGAGGAACCTCTTCCCACTACCTTCACAGATTTAACTAACCATGTTGTTCTTTCAAAGCCCTCAAAATTTCTTTTTCTGTTGCATTTCCCAAACTCAATCTCCCACAGTGCAGTGGCCACATACAGCAGGCAGCAGAACTGCTCTTATACACCAAGCACCACCTTCTTAGAAACCTGACTGACCACTGTCTTGTTAGCAGAGACTTTGGGGGTCAATATATTCCTTTCTTTCCTCCCCTATCCACACTTGTAGAAAAGTTCTATAAGGTTTTTAAAATCTTCTTGAACAGTGATCAAATAGAGATAGAAGGAATTGAGGATTAAACTCTGTTATGAAGGACAGAAAGACAAAGCCTTTCTCCTGCTGGTTGGAAGGTAACAACAGCACCGAGCTGAACTGAACGTCCAGCTCTCAGGAGCTCAGGAAAATCAACACATGTTATGGGGCTGTAAGAGCTTATCCACTTGTAGGAAGGCACCTGGAGCGTGATGAAAGGGTTTCACTCTTCACTACTCCCAAGGCCTGCAAGAAACTTTAGGGGATTATGCAGTATTTTATTTTACTTTATTATTTTTCTCATTTAGCAGGGGGGATCTGTCCTCTAAGCAGGAGGTGTGCGGCATGGGAAGCTCTAAAAGGAGCCAGTATGTTCCCATTCCACAAGCTCTTTAGCACAGGCAGATTAGTGGAAATTCAACAGAGACACCAGGACTCTGCAAAAACTGATCTACATCCCAAAGTTTCTGAAGAAACTTGTGCTGTTTACAGAGGGAAGGCAACTACATCAGTCCTAACAAAAGTTGACGAGACCACTTCATCTGTGAAACTTCAACCTTTAACAGCTCAAAGACAGAACTGACAGTGAGATGTCACAATTCTGAATTTAACTTTTAACTTTTGTATTGAAAAAAGAGAATACTGTCCTATTGAAAGCTACATTTACACCACTGGGAGGAAAGCAGGGGGGAATCTGGCTGCTGTCACTCCAGTTCTTCCTCGAGTGAGAAGGTGTTAACAGGAGGGAACATAGACTGTCAAAACATGGAAATAGGTCAGCCCTCAATCCTATTAGAAAGTCTATTTCTTTTAGTAGCCAATACTAGAAGCAGCAAAGTCCTACCGCTGCCCCACAATCCCCATGCCCAGTGCTGAACTTGTCCAATTAAACAAGAAAGAAATATCTTCCTGATTCCACCTAGGGCTGAGGTTTGAAGCAGAAGAATATATAACTGTTCATTTCTTCCCAGCTAACAGCAAAGTAAGCTTAGGAATCGTTTCCTGCCATGTAGAAAACAATATGCTAGCGGCACGTATGCCTGTGTGTGTTAGTGCACTGTAGAAAGATCTATTGCTTTGCATGTCAGTATGTTTGTGTACATAAATACTAATGAAATAGAGGCCAAACAGGAACTGAACTCTCTCTGGGAACTGTTCCTTCATGGCATACCCAGGGAAGCAGGGAATGAAACATTCAGCAACTGTGCACAAACTGCTGAAAAACAAACACCACTATCTTCTATTGTGTCTATCTTTTGTATAAAATAACTCTGAGAAACTAAACAAGTGTGTTTATGCTGCTCTCAAGTGGGGTTTCTTGTTGGGTTTTTGTTTTGTTTTAAACTCTAACTTGATTTAAATAACAAGAACAATCCAAAAATTTATTCTCCTCGAGGAACTTATAAAATAAATTTGCTTTTCAATACCTAGGAAATTCACTGGTACAATTTAGGCTCTTTCAGCAAATATTTAGGAAATATTTTACAAAGTAACTCTATAAGCCTTTTGTATTGCAGAAGAAACCTAGTCTTCTCACAATTTTCTTAGGGAGAAGCAACTACATATCAACAGGCAATATTTATAAGAGAAAACTGTACTTCTGCTGCTGTGCAATGAGACTGTATCTGTTCTGCTGTGTGATGGCCATTTTAAGACCACATGAAATTTTTTTTAATTTGCACTGGATAATTGTTGGAGCTCCAAAGCGATTGGATTTTACACGCTACACAGACCAACTTTGCCAAACTCCTCCACTTTGCTGTTACATCTTTTACTTCTGTTTCCCATCTCTGGCCTATATGTATGCTACAAATAGTTGTGCAACTGTTGCATGCAGAGACTTATCTGATCTGTGTTTAGGTAGTCACTGGTATTAATGGCTGAGAAACCACAGGAGCACATATATTAGCCCTGGATGTCTAGGTCTGTCTTGGGCACTAGGTCCTTTCTCAAACATATAGCTGCTGCCTTTACAGCAGAACATTGAACACATAGATGATGTTATTATTTAGAAGGGACTCCATTTCCCATACCTCAGACAGGAAAAATGTGCTTTCTAGGGATTAAAATAAGTCATTCATTAAAAAACTTCCTAAAGGGGAAGTGGGTTTTCTGGTTATTGTTTTATTTCTAAAAGGATTATCAAAATGATTAAGTGCTGAGGCACTGATTTTGAGAGAGTGGCCAACTCACTGAATGTGAGGCCCTTTCTGAGGTTTCTGGAAGAAGCCACCTTTTAAAAATCTTTCTTTAATTCTTGCTGTGACTACAAATTTTGTAACTATGACAACGCTGTACCATCTGTATAACAGGATCCTGTTATATATATCCTTCTGGTAAGTAAAGGATTACTTCATCAAATCTTACCTCTTAAAATCCATGCAAGTGGGAAACGTGTTTACCCCATGTGGTTTGAATGGAAGGACACAAGACAGCAGAAGAGCTGGAAACTTCCTTGATCACACGGACAGACCATCAACATACACTAAGGTTTGGAGATGGTTAAATGGTTAAAAATGAGCCATTACTTCATCTTTTGTTACATTACACCTCCTTCCTGTCTGAAACTCCTGCTGGAGAGACTCATGTCCGCCAACAGCTTAATACAAAGCTGTGGTTTCGAAGAGCTGGTAGGCAACACCTAAAGTAACAACAAAGCAGGTGCAGGAAAATGCTGTGCTTTAGATATTTTGTTATTAACTGTTTTGTATGAAATACAGAAGCCTGAATTCTGGTTTTGTCATTTTTTCTATTCCCATTTATTGCTTGAAAGATCAGGCTAATACTTATACAAAGGATTCATTAGTGAATTTTACAAGTGGATGAAAACACCCAGAACAAGGAAAGGAATTTATTATGCTTTGAAAAGAAAGTTATGGGGGGAGGAAGAGAAGCAGAGAGAGAGGGAGAGCAAAACAGTTTTAAAGAGAGGCAATCCAGTGACTTTCATATTACTTCTGTGGAATTAAAATTAATTTTTAATATTTCTTAAAGAAAAATGAGTCTATTAGTTCATCTCTAGTAGGAGAGGAAAAGAATGAACATCTATGAGAGAGGAAAAGACAAATAAGTCAAGAGAAAATGGAAAAAAAACCCACAACTTTCAGAGAACATCATAGACTAGTCACAGCACTGAACCAACACCAACACCTCCTGAGGCTTATACACAAACCAGGATCAGCAAACAGCACTGTTTGGGGACACACAGAAGTGAGACAGGTCAAAAGCAGCCCAATGACAAAGTGGAGTTGATCTGGAAGGCTTGGTGACTTCTCCAGCCAGCTGTTTCAAGACCTTCAATCCAAATTCACCTGAAAATTCAAACCTAAGTGAACTTCAGAATTCAATGGGTTGATTCTATCTCAAATGCATAGGTTGCAAACCCAATACATTTCTACTAGCCAAGCAAGTTCGAGTTGTAATGTCATCAGGTGGTACACATGTACCACCTTGTATCCCCGTTTTTTACTGAAATTATTAGAAATGTTTTTCATCCAGATCCAATGTCATAAATCTCCATTTTATCAAGAGGAAAGGAAGTTTAGTTTCAATCCTTAATTAAACACATCTTTGGTATATAGCTTGCCTCAAAAATATTTTTATTCCCAAAAATTTTATAAAGAGAACATCTTTCCTGTAGGAATAGTTCCCTCCATCTGTTGTTATTTGTAAAGTGAAGGAGGTGAGAGAGACGAATAAAAAAATTGCTTGACCTGTGACCACCTTTGGATAAAGCTTTCTGGTACAAAAAAGCTGGTGCCTAAAGGCACGTTCTCCACTGTTCTCTGGTGCAGGAGCTGATGAGTTAGTGTTTTAAGAGCAGAAATGATGTAGCGTTACTTCCAAGGCAGACTCAGGACCCTATTCACAAACAAATTCTGTAGTCAAGATGATACATTCTTTTCACAATTTTCATGCACGAATGTTAAATTGAGTGGCATACATGTTCTTCAATCTTAAAAAATAAATAAATACAGACTTCTCAAAGTTTGTTGGTAGAAGGAATCCTATCAGCTTTGTGGGATACAGCAGTTGCAGTGATATCTAAAAATAATGCATCAGTGCCATAAAGTTGGCTTCCCTGGTTTTCTCTTTGAAAAGCAATGAAATATTGCCCTCCATTTAGGACAATGGGTTGAGTAAACCTCCTCTCTTGGCTGCCTCTTCTTGTTTTCTCCAGCTGTGTATCATAAACATTTTACATAATTGGTCATACTCTTACCATTCAGTGAAGGGGAGATGTAGGTCTACTTCATTTCCTTTCACCTCACCTCCTGATTAAGAAAGGCATTAAAAAGGAGGCTTGCTTAGCATGAATTAGCAGTGTTCTATATGTATTAAAATATTTAATCTGTCACACATGCACCCACAAGGAACTCTTATCTCTGAGTTTCTTGCACCTTGCCTTCTCCCCTAGCATCCCTTCCTCATTCATCCTGCTGTCCATACCAAACCTGAAGAGATGTATTTGTACCAATGATTTTAGAAGGAAGGCAGTGATAAGAGAAGGGGAGCTTCTCCCACTGCTGGCCTCGAGCAATTTACTTCAGTGTCAGAGAAGGAGACAAACTCTGTTTACATTCCCATTCCCTGGAAAGATCATGAGATTATTTAGATGATGTTGGGACAGTGCTTTGAACATTTAGAAGAGCCACATAATGCTAAGCATTACGATGAATAATCTCCCCTTTCTTTTTAATACCCTAATTTCCAAATACATACAGGCAGCCAAAATACAGGGTTGAGTATGCCAGCAATGCTGGTGTAAATCCCTGGCATCACACATCAATATGCTCTTTCATGTGAAATTAAAACCTCCTCTTTGAGCATCAGCGGAAACGAAAGACGGGCACTCAAACAGTCAAAGGAAAAACAGAAAATAGGAAGAGAGGTGATTGGAACAAATTGGACTGAGTTAACCTGTCTGCTCAACTCTAACCAAAGGGCAGCTGAAGAAAAACATTTTCTGCTCAGCTGCTATCACATTAGCCACAGAATATCCCATGAGGCTTACTAGCAGGCCCTGACCAATTGCATGCTAAGTTTGATGCCCATCACTCATTGCATGCAGTTGCTACAGGATGTATTCCACCTAAAAATCCAGTGTTAAAAGGCTCTGTGGCTTGCCTTTATATAGCTTTCCTGGAGTTACCTGCTAGAAATCACCTTTTTTTCTGCATTCCCCATACACAAAACTAGATAAAATACAATTTGTATACTGAGTTTTGCAATATTTAAGTCAGTTTTTATGGTAAAGCAGCTTAAAATTTCAAACTAAAAGGTATTATAGAAACATTATGTACTTCAGCCATGAATATTCGCTTAAAAGCAAACATGCTATTCATTCTTAAATAACAATATTAAAATTAAATACTCAGTTTATTATTGCTTTTAATGAAATGTTATCCTGAATTCTATACCCATTAACATGCAAACTGCTTTGACTTGAGTGTAGCACTGTTTCCAATTAAAACCAGTTGAGTTATCCAGTATGTAGGCTAGACTCATGATAACACTTTCACTTGGCTTGACAATCCACCCATTTTGCAAAGCCAATAAAGTGCTGATAGTCCTCAATTATAGTCTAGTTCTATAGTTGTTCTTGTGTACCCAGGAAAAAAGAGGAAATTAGGTTCGAAATGGACCTCCCTGTTCATCAAATTCAGTCTCCTTTTGCCATAAACAGTATTTCTGTATGATTATTATATAATCCATTTCACAGTGCATCAAGTTCCCTCGCTCCTCCTACTAGGAAATCTTCTAAAAATCTCAGTACTCCATTTAGATGCCTCCATCCAATTTCCAACTTATGCTTGGACAATTCATATCCTTTTCTTCTTATGTTGACATCTGCCTTCAGCTTTATAGCTTTTTGCCCGCTGGTACGTATCCCCCTGACAGGTCTATCTGTAGACAAAAATGATCCCATGTGCTCCCACAAGTCCCTGGGAAAGCACCAAAGGGCTGCTCAGCTTGTTCAAATGGAAAGAACCACAAAGTAAGCCCAGCAGCCCTAGAGACCAAACCAGACAAAAGCAGGAAAAACACAGTAACTGAGTTTTGCTGCATGTGTACCTGGAACCTGCTGGTGCCACAGGCCACAAAAAACAGGGGCACTGAGCAGGATTCACCTGACCCTGGTCTCTCTGGTTAATATTGAATCTGCTTGAACCCCTAAAGTACTTTTCTCCCTGGCATAAAGAAACCCCTTCCTGCTGCTGCCTCCTGTGCTTGGGAAGTGGAATCTGCAGGGCAGACAATGCTGTTGGCACTCCAGCAGACCTTCACCAGGACCATGATGGATTGCTGTGCATGTCTGCAACATCAACTATGTCCTCAAAATAGTATGACATGTCCTAGCTGCATCTTGGTAACCTTCTGGCAGCTTCTTGTGACCCTGCTATAGTCAGGACAAATAGCAAGGTAACTAGGTGCTGGGGGGTGAGGGGGAGAGGTAATTTCCCACATGTTTGAAGAAAATAATCCCAGGGGACTGAAAAAAATTCACAACTTTTTTTTCTTCATAAAATCCACAATAAAACCAGACCATATTAAGCAGAAATGAGCCTACCAGAACTTATGAATAACTTGCATTCTTCCACTGGAGCCCGGCCAGTTACCCTTAGAAAAAATTCCTGTTTACTTTGTAGTGGATGTGAGAGACACACAGTCTGCCAGAAGCTGTTACGACAGTAAAAACACAGCCAGAGGCTGTCAGAAATGGGGAAATCACAGAGAAACTTAATTTGTTAACTTCAAGGACAAAGATTAAAATAATATCTATTTGGTAAAAAGTAATTTACTTTATCACACAGAAGACTTCAGTTGAGTTTACATGAAAACTATTCTCATTCCAAGGCAAATTTCAGATATTTCTTCAATAGTTAGCTTGTTTTTAAAATTTGATTAGATTCACAAAGAAAACTTCTTTGCTTGTTCTCAGTTTGGCTGAGATTAATATTTTGCTCTACAACTGCATCTTTCTTCCACAAAGCCTCAGCCAGGATGGTTGCATTAGGAGTCCAGATGCCAGTGTTCTTGCTCAAGGCACTTCCTAAAATCTGAGTGTCTTGGGGGATGATTAGACATGCTTGCTCTTCTGGCTCTTTAGCAGTTCAATCCTAAGGCGAGTCCTACACAAATTATGTCCTAAACTGTAGGCCTGTAACTTTAGAAATCCCAGAAAACACATATTTCCAGTACCCGCAAGCCTGAATTCTGAGGCCTGATTAAGATTACAAGCTCATTCGAGAGGGAAAAGAGGGTAATATGTAGCCCTTACAGCATTTTGTATTGTAAGTTTAGATTTATTCCTTTCTGATCTTCAACAAAGGTGAATGCATTTTTTATCAGTTTCCATACTTTTGTGTACGGTATTTGTATTCCTTCTTTCTTGGTAAAGCTTACTGTAAACCATAAATTGAACATAAATGCCCTTTCTCATGTTCATTTACATTCTTAATTCTTTTCATTTAACTTATCTGTCTTTTATAAGCAACTTTCCTCTTCTCCCACAAACTAATCAAAGGCTCATGATTTACAGATGTCTGCTGTCTCAAATCAGTCACATGCCCCCAGCTGTCATAACTTCTGTCTCTGATATATTTTCCTATTGTCTATCTCATTCCTTTAAAGCACATTTTCTAGTCTTAGTTGTTTTGCTTTATACTTAAGACCAAGAACATGTTTAAGTCTTTTCCTGAACCAGAATCCAAGAAATGGTGACCTGATAACCTTGTAACGGTAGTAAAAACAGGAGACAAATATCACCTCAAAGAGACACTTGTGCGTATCTGGCCTTGTCAGAAACAGGAAATACCAGGAGTCTTACGTAAAAGATTTCTAGCCTAAATTTGCAGACCCAAGGGGCTGGAAGGGCTTAAATATGGTTCAGATAAACATCCAGACTTTCTGATGATTATCCAAACTCTTCGAGAATCTGGAATTTTTGAGCAAGTTTCATCAGCACTACCTTGAGTATATCCTGGAAGCAGCCTGCACCTTGAAGACAGCAGTGATAAGGCTATGCTTTCCGGAAGCCAAATGCAAAAGCATTAATTAGATCACGTTGGTAGGAAGCTGTGAAACAAGTGATGCTGTAGAGATTGCCAAGTGTCTCAGGAGAAATAAATCAGAGTTTATAAATATCTTCAGAGTAAGAATATCAGTACTTATACACAGTCTTAGAAAATGCAGGATCTTTAAGACAAGAAAGAAAACATTTTGGGCACCTGCTTGTGAAAACTTCTTAACCAAAGGGGAAAATTTACTTGTGGAAATCCTCCTTCCTTCCACGCCAAAGAAGGTGGCTGATGACTGTACAGCTAGACAACAAGCTAGCACACCACAGAATGTGGGAATAACCAATGCTGATGATTCAACCAAGCTAGGACAGGAGTAACTCTTTTTAAAGCTGCTGTATTTATCAAGAGCTTGTGTAAACAGGGACATTCCAGAAATTAACTTTTAAAGCAGATTAATAAAATCTCTATTCAGAAGTCAAGTAACTTTAATTTGACTTTGGAAATGAAGCCAGCTATATCAAATTAAGGCCAGTTTAATTCTGACTATGATTAACCACCCAGAGGCTTAATGCAATTTGACTAATCCATGTTAAAAATCACATATTTAGTTAATTCAGATTATTGCTTGAGTGTTCCTGCAAAGGTGAGTCCTAAATCTCACCAATCTTAATTGGCCAAAAGAAAGGAAGCCTTGCATTTAAGTGGTCTTTCTCTGCCTATTTCATAACATCTTAACTTTGAAATCTGTTCAACATAGTGTGTTAAAACAGCAAAGAAACCATTTAGGCTGCAATGGGCAAAAACCTGTTGTTGTTTGTAAAATTACTCAAAATAATTAAAATGGAAAGTATTTTCAGTTCTGGTTGGTACACACAGCTTGAAGGTTGAAGGACTTCTGCAGATAGCTGAGAATTCAGGGGAGACTGGTGAGTTGGGGGTACATACAAATGGACCAATTATGATCTGTAACAATAGGGCGAAAAGCCTGAGTTTCCATTCAGTCTCAACAACCAATTTACATAGGTTTAGTTTTTTATCTTTAGAGGGCAAAAGTCTAGACACATACGAACTCAAGCCTTCCTCGGACTAACTCTATTAGCAAGGGATTCCCACATTTTCTCCAAGAACCTGCTCTTCTATTCTCTTCCATCTTACCAGTAGTAGCACTCATAAACCTCATGTACCGCTACCAAAACATAGATATATCAACTGATCTATTTATTCCCACTTACTTCATGGTCTTCAGATAAGGCCTTTTGCATTTGCTAGATACTGTTTACAGGCCCAAACTGCCAAACCTGAACCAAAATTGCTCTACTCTGGAGCAACTCTTGCCAGCTAATGCTTTTAATGAGCAAAAAGCAATCAGCAGCTCTGCCTCATCAAAACCTCAAGAACAGCATGTCTGACCAAACCTTTGTCTATTTTTCCCCCAATTACAGTAATTGGTCTCCTAGGGGATATTGACTCTACCTTCACACCTTGCTTGCTTTTTTCTTGCAGGCATGACAGCACTGCTACTAAATCATGAAGACAGTCAGCTGTTAAAAAGGCTGGTACTCCCCTTTCCTCCTGCTGTGATTTCTTTCCCGTGCTGGACTCTCATAGTGTCATTCAAAATAGGCAAGCTATCCGTCACAACAAATTATGTTTCATATCTCCCAGATCAGTGACCACCCTTAAATAACCCTAATTACTGATTATGCCCCTTTCTAGCATCTCTTGAGAAAGAAACAGCATTTATAGTTCTCAATAAGTCAGGATTTTATATGCCAGCCCTGCTGGATTTAATGTTTTCTCAAAGATGATTGAGAGAAACAACACACTATTTATAGAAAAACTCTTACAGGGTTTTAACAGGCTGTCACGCAAAGCCATTGTTTTGCTTTCTTATTTGTTGTCCCTATGGAACTATAACCCCCTGCTCTAAATTATCCACTCACATGCATTCATATGTGGCAATGAATTTAAAGACACCACAGGCTGGCTGCTAGTGCCAAAATGCTGTAAGGACATTTACTGCCATTTGGAATATTTTCACTTCAAAGGAAAGGATTAATGAAGATTATGGAAATGATCCTCATTCTCTGCATTTCCACTGACCTGTTTTTCCCTCACATACCACATAATGATTTGTTAAACTATGTGTTAGCTATACTGTAGAAAAGAATTTTTTAGTGCAATGCAGAGTGGGCAATACAATCTTCCAGATGTATGTACTGTTTCCAATGTAAAAACTCTTTTGAAGCACCAGCCAAACACACCTAGCACTCAGACCCACTGTCCTGGACTGGTGTAGCACCATTTGAGGCAATATAAGCTCCCCCAGCCTTTTCCCATACCAATAAATGTATATCATCAACTCCAACACAAAGCACAACTGCTAACACTACATCTGCACCAGTTAAGGAAAACATTTGCTTGCACAGACTTTACTCACTTCTGACCATTCTGTGAGCTGCAGATCCACCATGAATCCACCACATTAGAGGCTTTATATAACCATGGATAGTAGGAAATTAACAGAGAGAAAACAAGATAAGCGTACTATGATAATGCATCTAAACACATGAAAGAAAGAAAATTTAGTCTATCGGATCAGCAATGACAATATCAACAATATGCAAACTTTTTATCTTATTTCAGTTCTTAAGAGTATCTTGAAGTTTTGTGCCACATTATCTATATTGATGCTACCTACTCTACCTATCGTATTGACCCCACCTTGACCTATATTACCAAAACTTTTATTTAAAGACATGAAGTATGTGTCAAATCCCAATTACTTGCAGAGTCTTGTCATGCTTGAGAGCAGTCAAACAGTGGCACAAGTCACCTGGAGAGGTTGTGGAGTCACCATGCTTGGAGACGTTAAGAACTCAACTGAGCCTTATCTAAGCTCACCTTGCTTTGACCAGATGACCTCAAGAGATCCTTCCAATTTGTAATTCTCATAGGATCATTCAGGTTGGAAGGGACCTCAGGATGTCTCTGGTCCAAGCTCCTATTCAAAGCAAGGTCAGCTCTGAGGTCAGACCAGACTGCTCAGGGCTACATCCAGTAGGGTTTTGAAAATGTCAAAGGATGGAGATTGCACAACCTCCAAGGTTTGATTATCCTCATGGTGGAAAAGTTACTCCTTATATCCAGTCTGAACCTCTCACGCTTAAGTTATGCTCCTCCCACCCTGTTCTACAGTGAAGAACTCCAACGTCTCAATAACCTCCCCATAGGTACTGGAGGCTGCTGTGACATCCCCCCCAAAGCTGTCTCTTCTCCAGGCTGAGCAACCTCCATTTCGTCAGCTTCTCCTCACACAGCAAGTGCTCTAGCCCTGAGCATCTTGGTAGTCCTCCACTGAACTCACTTCAGTTTACAGTCTTTCTTGTACTAGGAGCCCAAAACTGGACACAGTATCTGGATGTGATCTACTGAGTGCTGAGCAGAGGGGGGATAACTCCCACCTTGATCTGCTGGCTATGTCCCTGTTCATGCTGCCCAGAATGCTGCTGCCCTTGGTGCTGCCAGGGCACTATGGACTCCCCTCCCTCGCTGTCTCCAAATACCAGCACCTTTTGCATAGAGCTGCCCCCAGCCAGGCAGGCTCAGGTTAGATAGCTGCCAAAGACTGCTTTCCCAGGGGCAGGGCTTTGCACTGAACTGAATTTCATAAGCTTCATCTCAGCCCACCCCTCCAGGCTGTCTAGCTCACTTTGAGTGGCAGCCCTGCTCTCAGGCTGTCACCTGGTACCCCCAGTTTGATGCCATTTGCAAACTTGATGAGACTGCTCTCCATAGCTTCCTCCAGGACATTGATAAAGATGTTAAACAGGACAAGTCCAAGGACAGATACCTGCGGTACTCCACTTTGTATCAGCCTCCAGGTAGAGAACTAACTATTAATCACGTCCCTGTGAACCTGATCATCTAAGTAGTTTTTCAGATGAATGGACAACCAGATGGATAGACTGTAACTCCTATTCTGTGTTTCAGTGAACAATTTACTCTTTCATGTAACACAAAAAGGTTTTAATTTCCTTTTTCGGTGTATTCTGGAGAAAGCTGGTCAAAGGACGTTGAAATCATTCAGATGTGCAAATGTCCTCAGTATGCCATTCAGTGGCATAATGGCAAATTATGCCATACTGGCATAATTTTGACAGAATATTTAATACAATTAATGCAGCTGATTTTATGACTAGTGATATGGAAGAGTTCAAGACATTATGATGAAAAATTATTTGTCTGAGAAAATAATTCATAACTAAGTTTTGGGGGCTTTTTTGTTTGTTCGATTGATTTGGGTTTTTTTTCCAAGAGCAGCTGTAAATAGAGCAAGCACTGCTAGCACAACTGGTGGAAACCTAAAGGAAAAGGTTGTGGGAAAGTCTGTGTCAGGATTGCCATATACCCACATAATTTGGTTTATAACCAGTCTCTTAGATATGCTAAGTTGTGAAGGAAAAGAGTGGAAAATGTTCCATCAGTCATTTTCCTCAAGGCCTGTTTATTTTCATCACAATATCAAACTTGAAAAACCAGATTGTTTGGCTCACCCAGTCAGGTAGCAGACTGTGGTGATGTACTGTGGAAAGGGAAATCCCCCTTTCCCTTGCTTACTTACTAATAAGTTTGATTAGACCAACACAACAGGATTTACTCGAACACATTTGATGTAATAAATACAGATACCACATCATACAGAACCACCTCACTTCCAAACAAGCAGAATGGGGGTGTTGTGCAAATTCATGGTACACTATTTGAAAAGCTACTTACATTCCTTAAACAAAAAAACAATGTTTAGATATCTGAAGTTAGGTATAAGTCATCTTATCCTTAGAATCAAAGTCTTCTTAATCAGTAAATGAGGTTACCTGGACTTTGCTGGGGTGATACTTTGGCTCTATTTTGTTTAAATGTAGATGTATTTGCATTTCAAAACAATGCATTAAGTCTTATTGCATTTTGATGCAATTGCAATACAGCAGACAAGTTTAAAAATAAATTTATGTGCTGACATCAGCAGACAATGCTGACAATGGCAGATGAGTTTCATCTCAATGGAAGACAAGTTTCAAATGCCAGACAGTGTGCCCATATTTGGTAAGTGTTTCTCCTTTCATCTACCTGGTTTCAAATAATGTTTTTACCAGGATATGTATGCAGCACCTTACTGATAAGAACAGTTAAAAATGTACTCTCATTGCCAGAGGAAAAAGATAAATCTGTCTGAGTATCTTAATAGCCTCCTGTATAGCTAGTGGGCACAACTGGTTACGTGCATAACTATTGCAAGCTGAAGATTTCATCTAGGGCAGAGACAGCCACGTTATCTAGAGCTTCTTAAACGTGCTCTGTACCAGCCAGGGGGACTCAAAGTTTGACACTGCCCCATGGTTGTGTGATCACAAACGATACACAAACGCAAGCTGGCTTTTAATTTCTGGTACATAAGAAACTGAATGAGCAACTTTTTTGTCCCTGCAATTACAATTGACAACAGATAAAAAATTGCAGTGACTAAATGCCAGAAGCTGCTGCTTTTCTACTTTTAAATTAGTAGTTTAGTGGATTAAGATTAAACATTTGCCTATTGCTGGATCACCCTGAAATTATGTTAAACACTGGGTTAGGGAACAACCCTATGAGTAACTAAGCAAACATGAAATCTGGAACTAAACCTTGATTCGCAGGTACAAAGAGATCAGAGAGACTCAAACAAAACTCCTACACCCACAAATGAGCTTCTCTGTGTTTTGTTAGAAGTACCACTTGAGAGTATGCAAAAAAAAGTGCTCGTGAAAATTTTGCACATGCAAATCCAGCCCAGCTGAAGAGCTGACTTTTGATCTCCAGTAGCAGAGCTCTTGTTCAATACACACATCTGCATCCCTCTGGGTCTTGGAGCCACACTACCAGATTTGCCTCAGTTCCTGCCGGGGGTTCTTTGTGCTTTGGGCCCTTTGCCCAGTCTGTGCTGGAAACCTTATTTCCATGCCAGAAGCATAGTAAGAATTGGATTTTGGTATTCAAATGCTGAGGAATGGTTCCGTTTCCACCATAAGATGAGGAGAGGGAGGTGGTATGAAAAGCCAAAAGGAAAGACTTAGACTTGGACTGCTGATCCTTCTGCCAGGAATAGATATAAAAGTGGAGGCAGATCCTGCACTACACACCCAACTCCCTTCCTTCCAGTGCAGCAGCCATCCTGTAAAGTAACCAGCAAGGCCACCGCAATCATGCTGCTTATAGTCAGCTGCTGCCCTAAACAATGAAATACTTTCACAGTGATACAGTTTTCTGTGAGGAGACAAAAGCCACATGCTTCTCAGGATTGTGTTATGTTTCTTGTTCTTTGGTTTGACATCCCCTTCAGCCTACAGTAGGAAGACATCTAATTGAAAGCCCTTCATGCAAAGTCCTTCCTCAACATGCTGGCAGCCATTATATGTTGTAGACAACAGACATCCTCAATTCCCTTGCACCAGTATTAAGAGAAAGCACAGTTCAGAAAACACGTCTCCATTTGCATTTTAACTCTATTGCCTTCCAATAAGCTAAAGCTGTCAATACTCCAATTAACTTTTTCTCTGCCCACTATTTACCCCAGTCTGTTAGGGCAGAACAGAGATTCATGGCTGCCTGTAACTTACAATGAGTAGAATTACAGGAAAAGTTGCCATGAGCTGCAGCATTTGAAAGCAGGACTGATAAGCAGGAGCATATCTGCTGCCT